>NC_134491.1:13658898-13773898 GCF_040206685.1 Ascaphus truei
CAGCAAAAGGGGGACCAACCGCCGTGGATGGCTCCAAGGAAGGAAATTTAGGAAGGAAACTGGAGGGGTATCACTAGGTACCGTAAAAGTTTTAGAGAGAGGGGTATCTGCGTGCTGGTTCATGGCTAAGGCGGATTCATGGGTATTCCTTTTAGATTGGGCTAAAGTTTCAGAAGAAATCTCAGGGAACTCAGTAGCCGGAACAGGGGAATGCAAGCAATGAACTTCAGGGTAGGCATAATGTGCAAGATCTGCCTTTAAACCTAGGAGTTGAGAACTAGTGAGGGTTAAAGCAGGCAGTGCATGAGAGTCAGAGAGAGGAGAATTTGACTTAGAAGCTGGGGGCAAAGAAGGTTAATCTTCTGGCTACCAGGAAGCAGACCTCTGCCTACCAGGAAGCAGACCTCTGCCTGGGGTGAATGCAGGAGGTCTCAGGAACAGGATAAAACTAGCACTGGGGATCCAGTGCTTCAGTACAGGAACCAAATAGCAGACCTCTGCCTGAGGTGAATGCAGGAGGTCTCATGAACAAGGCAAAGTAGCTAGTGGCAAACACAGTTACATCCAAGTAAAACTTGGGTTATGCTCAGCAATGAGACACAGAGAAAGGCTAGTATAAGAAGGGCAGATAGCCAATCCCAGGACAGGGGTGTGTGGGAATTCCTCCAATGCCAGAGCAGAGAGACAGAGTTGCAGTGATTGCAAGCACAGGTGATAGTGCTTGCAAAACCAAAGGAAGGTCTGTGTAAGAGCTCACCCCCTCTGCAAAGTGAGCTCCAGCCAGAACCAGAAACGGATTCCTTACAGATTGTCACAGGCTTCAAATATTTTGGGGAAATGACTCATACTTATGATGAAAGAATATAGATAAAATATATATTAATGTACTAAATGATTTGTCTTTCGTACGTAGGATAGGGGCTCTTCTCTCTTGTTGTAGGAATTACACAGCAGAAGTTATGATAATAGGATTTTATCCCACACCCCTCATTTATTTGCCTGTGTGTCAAAAACTGCTGGGTCTGAGGTGCACAAACTTCTCTAGCTAACTATGCACATCACATGCACTGCCGCAGACCTCTCTGGCACTGAGCGGGTTATCCAGGTCCTTAGGCTGCGTCCCCGCTGGCGCTGAGCGCGGTGCTTGCCGCTTTTACATAAATCTATATGTGTAAGTCCCCACTCATGCGGTGCGCGCGGGAACGCACGCTCACTCAAGCTTGGCGCTTGAGTAAACAAAAAAAATGAACTTTCAAGCGCGCTCAACTTGCCCCCAATGCCCCCCCTGCGCACGCTTGCGAAATATGCAGAACACCCGGAGCTCATGCTTGGAGAGCTGGTGACGTCACCGCTCTCAAGCATGAGCACGGTCAGCGCCAGCGGGGCCGCAGCCTTACATGTGACACAGCTGGAAGCAGAAACCCATGCACAGTGTGTCACACGTTTCTTTGCTTTGATACATAGTATGTAATATGCTGTGAGGTCTTCCTCACTTTGCATTCATTTTCAATGGGGCTTAAATCTTCCTGTGAAAGAGGAATACAGATTCACATAGTTACATAGCAGATGGGCTTGAAAAAAAGATATACGTCCATCAAGCTCAACCTACAGTATGTAGCATATTGAATGAGGACCACAGAGTCCCTCATAGCACCCCCTGCGATGGCTCTGTACCAGGGGTGGCCAACCCCAGTCATCAAAGGCCACTAACAGGTCAGGTTTTCAGAATATTCCTGCTTCAGCACAGGTGGCTGTCATGATTGAGCTACTGATTGGGCAACCTGTGCTGAAGCAGGGATAAGCCCCCTTCCCCCCCAACAAGTCAGGTTTGCAGGATATCCCAGATTCCCTAACCCTATCTTTCAGCACAGGCGGCCCAATCAGTTCCTGCTTCAGAACAGGTCTTCGACTGAGCCACTGATTGAGCCACCTGTGCTGAAGCAGGGATATCCTGAAAACCTGACGTGTTGGTGGCCCTTGAGGACTGGGGTTGGCCATCCTTTGCTCTACACATTGTAACATCCCTTTCCACATACATTCACAATGTCTCTCTCCTGTTCTTGCCCCAATATCCTAATCCAACCTCGTGCTCCTCGCGCTCTCTCCTCCAACTCAGTGCCACGGGTCAAATGCCAGCGCGCCACCAGCCCAGGGGACAGGTGACATAAGCCTAGAAGGACCACAGACACAGTGGTATAAATGTCACAGAGACGTGGGAATGCGAATGCCGCTGTTTGCTTCGTGCTGCTCTATACCACGTGGCATTGCTTGCTGCTCAGTTAAACGTTATGTACAGTGCATTCATACTCTAGCACACTGTAAACGTAGCTTGATCTGCAGTTGTCTTTAGAAGTGGGAGCTGCAGAGGAGCAGAGTAACCTGGTGAACACAATATGTTATGTTCCATTATTTGTGTTTCGGTGGCTGAAGCAGGGAGGAGATTAAAGGACGCTGGGTAGATTGCAGTAAAAACCCCAGGGCAGGAAATTCAGAGACCAGAGTTAATGTCAAGTATTTTATTCGGAGATGTGGGTGACCAGCCTTTGAAGTGGGTGACCCGAGTGGCAGCTTATTGTGACCTCGGGCATGGAAATGGATTGACGATATATATACTTGAAGTGGCATGGTACATCAGAGGAAGCTGCCCGGAAGTGCGAATCTCCAGGAAACCGAAGGGTAGGTGTCACCAGGACAAACACAGACGGTGACGGTGACTGCCAGGGATGCCAAGGTGGCCAGTGTCATGTTACTCGCCTGCTCACAGGTGGGGTGAGGCAGCAGGATGCATTTTAGAGGACTAAAGGCACCCCACGTAGTGCTGCGCCCCCGATTCGTGATAGGGGGGTTTCCATAAGCAAGGCGGTCATGCATCACAAGGATGTGACTTTCTGAGCCACACAGCGGGGTAACTGTGACCTTCAGAATGAGCTGTTCCCATGGCAATCTATAGATCGGAAAACTGACATTCTCTGCAGAACTGAGTCACAGGGCGAGAGGCTGCAGTGTGCACTGGGCTGCCCGATATTCACCCCGTGTACTCCTGTTAACCTTTTCATTGCCAGACGGGGTATCTGCATCTTGGTGCAGTTCAAGAGCGTTCCATTCTTGCGGTTTGTACCTGCGTCAGGTGTTAGAGGGCTGCTAACCTCGCTTCTCATGTTTGACAGTGATTCCTAAGAGGCACCATTTAAAGTCACCTTTGATACATTCTGTACGTTCTTCCTACCAATAAATTAGATTGTAAGCTCTTCGGAGCAGGGACACCTTTTCCTAAATGTTACTTTTGTCTGAAGCGCTTCTCCCCTTTATGTATTATTTATGATTGTCCCGTGTATTACTGCTGTGAAGCGCTATGTACATTAATGGCGCTATATAAAGACATACATACGTACCTACATTCTGTTATAGTATTGTGATAAGTAACTCTTCCCCTAACTGCTCCTATAACCGCTCCCTATAACTCCTCCCCTAACTGCTCCCTATAACTCCTCCCCTAACTGCTCCTATAACCGCTCCCTATAACTCCTCCCCTAACTGCTCCCTATAACTCCTCCCCTAACTGCTCCTATAACCACTCCCTATATCTCTTCCTCTAACTGCTCCTATAACTGCTCCGTATATCTCCTCCCTATAAGTACTCAGACAGGGGCTCCTCTATATCAGGGGTGCGCAAACCAGGGGGCGTGGGATTTTTCTGGGGGTGGGCGTGGGATTTTTCTGGGGGTGGGTGTGGGATTTTTCTGGGGGTGGGCGCGGCGGTTGCAGAGGCCCCGCACTCTTCCCCGAGGCATTTAAATTAAATGCCGGGGGAACGCGTGAGGCCCCTGCAACCTCAACTTACCGGGATTCAGCCGGCTTCTCGTCACGTTGCCATGACAAGGCGGCGGCGGCGGCAGGGTCATGTGACGTATCGTCATGGTAACGCGTGTCAAATGATGCTGTGGGGTCATTTGACGCCGGTTCACTGGAGATGGGGGTGGGGGGGGGTGTAAGTGCAGGGGCCGGTGCACAGGGGGGGACTGCAGCAAAAAAACTTTGCGCACCCCTGCTCTATATCACAAGTAAGATTGAATCCCAAGTTGTAGCAATGGTTATTCCACGACCTTAGAAGCACTAAGGGCCCATGGGGCATATTACTAAGCAGTGCTATAACACACCTTCCCGCAGCAAACGACACATTACTGCCCCATGCACGTGAATTGATTGTAAAGTTGTGTTCTGCCGCAGGACGGCGTCTTGTAGGATAGCACAGGTCGGTAAATCTGGGTCTGAATGAATCCTAGGAAACAGCCCCTCTCAGGGACCTTCAATCTGAAATAAGATATTATGTGAACATTTTTCAGTCCAGAATTACACTACTTTTTTCATTTACAAATTTACAGTTCCACTTTATATTAGTTTTATGGGATTTATGTGACAAAAAAAACCTTTTTAGAGCAAGGGTCTCAAACTCAGTCCTCAAGGGCCACCAACAGGCCAGGTTTTATGGATATCCCTGCTTCAGCACAGGTGTCTCAATCAGAGGCTCAGTCAAAGACTGAGCCACCTGTGCTGAAGCAGGGACTGATGGCACCTGAGCAATGCCCCTGAGGAAGTTGCTTGCCAGCGATGAAATGCGTACGGCCGTTCTGATTGGTGGTTCCGGTAGTGACATCATTTGACGCGCTAGGTCTAGCCCCACCCCCAGATCGTGGACAATTTGGGACTCCCCTGCTGCGCAGTGTCTGCGCACACATCGGCTGCTGAACGCCGAGTGCGCACTCTTTCACAGCGCCACTGGATCCTTTCCCCTGCTCCCCTGGGACACTGAATAACATCACAAGTGAGCCTAACAGAGGCCGTCCAGACCGGAGGTTACAGCCGGGAGGAGATTCATCCTGGTTCCAGTGTTCCTGCAGACACAGCAGAGATTCCTACCTGCTATCAGGTTTTTCTACCATGCGATTTTAAACACCTTTGTGAGTGTCCATTATTAAGGTTTTCATCAACCTAATACATGTACTAATAACCTTTTTAACTTGTTTATTGATGACCTTGAGGTTGGCATTGAGAGCAAAGTCTCCATATTTGCTGATGACACTAAATTGTGTAAGGTAGTAAAATCAGAGCAGGATGTTATTTCTCTCCAGAACGACTTGGGGAAACTGGAAACGTGGGCAAGTAAATGGCAGATGAGGTTTAATACAGATAAATGTAAGGTTCTGCATTTGGGAAGCAAGAATAAACTGGCGACTTACACATTAAATAGGGATAAATTGGGGGAATCCTTGATGGAGAAGGATTTAGGAGTGCTTGTAGACAGCAGGCTTAGCTTTAATTTATATAATATTGTTGAACTTGTTTCACCATTTGGCGTTGTGCGCTGTTTTCTTTTGTTTCCATACAGGGATATACCAAATAAGTATACATGGGATCCAGGGAGTAATCCGATTGCCAATTCTTGGAGTCAAGAAGGAATTTATTTTTCCCTTTATGAGATATCATTGGATGATATGACACAGGGGTTTTTTGTTTGCCTTCCTCTGGATCAATAATTAAGTATAGAAATAGGATAAAGTATCTGTTGTCTAAATTTAGCATAGGTTGAACTTGATGGGCCTACGTCTTTTTTCAACCTCATCTACTATGTAACTATGTATTAAACGGTAACACGCTATGGGGCATGCACTTCTGCTTTTTGTTTTTTAGATCCCCTGCAAATTGGAATACTCCACAGAAGCTGCCCAGACCCCAGGAATTATTTGGACCATCCACCCTATATCCTTTTTTTAAAATTGACCTGGACTTTGTTGTAGTGATCAATACCGCCTATTGATTTAGTAATACTATTCGAGCGTCGTGAATTCTGAAGCAGTTGCTTTTAATTTCCAAAACAATATAAAACACAGAATTTAACAAATAGGGACATTCCGTAATTAAAAGTAAAATATTTTAGGCAGCCAAGCGAGTAGTTCATCGGTGTCAATATAATGTGTGTAAAATATGAAACCTTTCCACACACAAACACAGTTATCTGCGCACTGGGTCTCTGCCTCGTACATCTTATTCTGCACAGGAGGATAATGGGAGCTGAAGGCTGAAGAGGCTGAAAAACCCTGGGTTTCATTTTGATTTAATTTTGTGAGGTCTGCACGCTATCCTAAATGTTATATTATTTCTCGTGTTGCAATCGTTAATTTCATAAATGTCTGGTTTTTTTTTCTATCTTCCTATGCATCTTTCATCAACATATCTAATAATAGAAATATCTTTTAATGCAGGGGTGCACAGTTACTGCGCAGCACCCCCCTGCCTGCCAGCCCCAGCGCTCCCCCCTTTCCTGTGATCCAGCGTCAAAGAACGTTACAGGTCATGTGACCCCGCAGCATCATTTGACGCACGTTACCATAGCGACGCGTCCAGAAGTCGTCTGAATCCCTGTAAGTTGAGGTTGTAGAGGCCTCACGCGGTCCCCCGGCATTTAATTGAAATGCCGCGGGGAAGAGCACGGGGCCTCTGCAACCGCCCGCGACCCCCCCAAAAAAAATCCCGCGCCACCCAGTTTGCACACCCCTGTTCTAATGTATACTGCTCCCGACACCTGAACAGCGCAAAACCACAAGCTTACTTCCTGTATGGCCATATACTCTCAAAACAAGAGTCAATGGGATCAAGAGAGCGCAGGAATCAGTCAAAGGCCTCGGGCATGGTGCCTCGGGCCGCGCTGAGCCGCGCTCCTGCTCTGCCTCGCCTGCTCAAGCTGGGGCTTTTTTGCGTCCTGGCAGACGAGGCAGTGAGCGCGCTTTGGGGCGTGGCGGGAGGCGTGACTAGTCCCTTGTTCCCATTGGATGGTTGCGGTCACGTGACCGCTCCTCCGCGCCGAAATTCAAACCTGGCTGTCTGCTGAAAATTTCTCAGCCTCCGCACGCATGCGGAAGCGGCTGCTAAAGCCGCGCTGATCACAGATGCAGGGGGTAAGTGCATCTGCTCAGCGCGGCTCAGCACGGCCTGTTGTACTATGTCCCAGGCCAAAGAAAATACAAGGCAGGTACAGAGCTATAGAAATCCCAGTAGACAGACAGGCGCGCGCACACACAGGCGCACGCACACAGGCGCGCGCGCACAGGCACGCGCGCACAGGCACACACACACACAATAGCATGATTCAAGGCTAGGTGATGGAAAAGATTATGGTCCATATTTAATTGGTGGTGTTACACCATAGCTCATTACGAGTTTGGCTTAGGTCAGGGTGGCCAACACCAGTCCTCAAGGGCCACCAACAGGTTTTCAGGATCTCCCTGCTTCAACACAGGTGGCTCAATCCTGTGCTGAAGCAGGGGTATCCTGAAAAACTGACCTCTTGTTGGCCCTTGAGGATTAGAATTGGCCCCACCTGGTATAGCTCATTAAATGAGCAGGTAAAGTAGAGAGAGATCTTATGGAATAGCACCGCTTAGTACATTTGGAACAGTATCTTCCATGTAACGCTGCTTCCGTATTCTGCATTTGTCTGGCTACAGAAGAGACCCTCCTTAATGCCGATGACTGATAATGTGTGGGGGGGAAACACAGACAGCTGGACCTGCATAGCTTCATGTAAAAGACCGTAGCAAAGTCCCACTCCAAAGCATCTCTCAATCTCGTTTGCCACCCACAGCCGTCCTCACGATTCCCTCCTCCCCCCATTCTCCGCCCGCATTGCAGACAAGATATAAAAGTTGGTCTCCGGTGTAGGTAGTTTGTGTGGTTGGAGGATCTCACGGTTCGGCTGCTGACGAGTCCTGCGAGTGTGCCTGCTTCTCTGATGGAGATTCGGCGAGTATCAGGCATTGCATCTCTTCGGCACTTATAGCGACTTTCTCTGGCTGCAGCCACCGCCTCAGATGTTCCAGCGTGCTGAAAATGTGAGAATTGGAAGAAAAAAAAAAAAGAACAATCAATACCCAGCAGGCAGCTATAAATAAAAGCAGAATTAGTAAGTCAATGAAAAAACGAAGTAACGAGGCCTGATTTTCTGGGACAGCAGCTGTCGTCTTGGTGAGTCTTAGGGTCGTGATGAGGGATGTTCAGGTTTGTTCGAGCCTACTGCAGAGCACGTGTGTGTCCTTAGTATGTCAAGCCCCGGGGGCACTATGTGAGCTAGCGGAAAAACAACAAAATGTCCCAACAAACAGCCAAATTAGCAAGAGAAGTTATATAATAAAAGGTTCGTGATGCAAAATAAATATTTAAAGGGCTATGTGTTCAACGCTAATAAAAATATTCTTTGGCAAGTAGCAATATAGAAATATTTTTTTTATTACTACAGTTATTATTATTGCTCGTGGCTGGGTCAGGTGTAACCTTTTCCCTGGCAGAGGGGCCTGCAACACAACCTCTGGTAGAAAAAGGGTCAAAAATCTTGTTGGCCAGGGAGGTTTACTCCATCTCATGTGTTGCAGAACTGGCAGCGAGAGGCGCAGAGTTTGATGCAACTGGTTATATATGCATTGACGAAACTCTATTTCTGACAACGGACACACACACACACTAGGGTCACCAATATAATATAATTGACATATCAATTCCCAATATAACCCCACTGACACATCTATTCCTTACTGTAATACAGGGGTGCGCAAACTTTTTAGTCTGCTCCCCCCTGCCCGCCAGCGTTTTCTGACCCCAAATGACACCGCGTTTCCAGAAGCCGCCGGAGACCAGGTAAGGGAGTTAGAGGCCTCACGCGCGCACTCCCCCGGCATTTCATTGAAATGCTTTAAGGAAGAGAGCGGGGCCGCTATAAGCGCCACCCCGCAGGAAATCTCGTGCCCCCCAGATTGCGCACCCCTGCTTTAAACAAATGGAAAACATTTGAGATAATTCTTCCACCACCGCCACATTTACTGTGATCCCATAGAACAGCGCTGTGCAATCTTTGCTGCTCGAGCCCCCCTTCCTGCTTCCCTCCCTGCTCACGCCCCCCCCTCCCTTACTTTCTCTCCAGGCGTCAAATGACGTCGCGGGATCACGTGACGTCACGTTGCCATGCCATGCCGCGTTGCCATGGCGACGCGTCGCCGAAGAGAAGGTAAGTGAAGTTGCAGAGGCCTCACGCGATACCCCGGCATTAATTTAAATGGGGGAAGAGCACGGGGCCTCTGCAACCGCCCGTGCCCCCTCTGAATAATCTTGCGTCCCCCCAGTTTATGCACCGCTGCCATAGAAGATATAGAGATAGATATCCTAATTACAACGAAACAGTGCAGCCCTGTAACATCTTTCCTGACTACCTGAACATTTAGTGCATGTCTAATTGCTTTCACTGTACCTTGGATCCACCTCACTGTCCCCCACGTAAGCCTCGTGTTCGAAGGTCTCCTGCAGGAACCTGTCCCAGCATTCCTTCTTAGCTTGGCCTAGAGAACGCAGCATGTCCTTGGAAGTCACTTCATGTGACAGCCCTTTAATCTTCTGCAATCTGCGCTCTGAATACAGAAAACAACAGACGTTTTTATACACGCACGCACGGAGTTAGATTTCCACTGCTAACACTGGGATTTATATACACATGTACAAAGAAAACTATTTTTTATATTGGAATATATATATATATATATATATATATATATATATATATATATATATATATATATATATATATATATATATATATATATATATATATATATATATACACATACACACACACACATGTAGAGGTATCAGTACCGTCCATATTTTCATGTAGAGGTATCAGTACCAAAATCAGTGCATCTCGAAAGCTCGCACAAATAAAAGCATTTCGTTAGCAACAGAACGGTATCATCTATTTATTTTTTGATATATATATATATATATCCAAAAAACAGCCAAATACTTGCATCAAAATCTGATTATATTTGTGCAATTAGTTTTCAGTGTTGTTTTCTTTTGCACCTTTCCACGGGAAGCGTTATACAAATAACTCCATACTCACCTAGAGATGCTAAATACAGCTCAGAATCTTTGAGTGGGGCCCACGGTTTCTGGCTGCTCTGGAGAGCACCATGTAGAGTCTCAGACTGGTTTCCATCCTGGAATTCCCTTTGGTCTGTTCCATCAGGTGAAGCGCCCAGGAATGAGTCTGAAAAGGCCTGTGTGCAGTTCACCTGCTGGGAGTCAGAAGCACATGGGCAGATATCTGCCCACATATCCTGGCCGGAACCAGGGGATGCACAATCTATGCTCTCTATCATCTTCATCGGTGCTGTGAACACTGCAAAGGAATAACAAGATAATCATTTATGCTTGATTAGTGCTGACAGTGAATCCAGCGCTGTACATACAAAAAGTGCAAGCACAATGAGTATCTGATCCTAAGAGCTTACAATCTAATTTTGACTTAAAATTCAGTTTTTGCTTCAGGTCATATTGCATATATTTCCTTATGTCTGAGGCACCAAAAAATTAGATAGCAAGCTCTTGGGGGAAGCAACACATTGTGCCTGCAAATTAATCTATGCTACAAAAATAGACGATTTTAATATACAAGTATGTATATATATATACACACACACACACACACACACACACACACACACACACACACACACACACACACACATATAGCGGTGTGTGTTACATGAACACATATTAATTTAAAAAACATCATTATTACTCTGTGGAACTTGTCTTGGTTTTGAGGCCTAATTGCAACTAGTGCTGCAAACATTATCCTGTTACACACCGTACATATCTATGAGGGGTCCCCAATTACTCGGCATTCTTTCTGTTAATGGGGAGCATTAAGAGCAGCTCCTGTACCCACCTTCCACCTTCCTGCTAGAGTGCAGCAGCTATTTCCGCCCTCTACTGGGCGGGGCTAATCCGCTACCCAATCATTACCAAGCAAAGCTTCCATCCTCAGCGCTGATAGATGACAGACAGCTTTTTCAGCCTATATCAGCCAATTACTGGAGCCGAAGAGTAACTCCCCCCCCCCCCCCTTTCACAGAGCGCAGGAGGGGCGGGCGCGCTGTTGCCATGGAAAATGGCGGTCCAAGCAGCTTGCCATGGCAACGGGCAGGCAGAACTGCTGCTGCCGTAAAGCGACTGTTGCGAAAGCCAATGTGGGTGTGCAGGTGAGTAGGGAGGCCTGGCATGGAGGGACGTCTATGGAGGCTCAGAGTGGACAAATAGGGGAGACAGTAGTGGCAGGGGGACTGGAATCAATAGTAATGATCACATTCAAATAGTCTCAATAATAAGGGAGGGAAACTGCACTCATCATCAGTAGAATTATCTATCAGTCCTACCTATGATCTAAAAAGAATTATTATGATTGTTTTTAATAAAACGCAGACTTCTATTATCAGTATAATTATTAATACACAATATACATTTCTATAAATAGTGACTGCAATATTATTATTAACATGAACACTTATCAGTAATACCTGTAATATAATAATAATGCAGTAAATATTGTTATTAAAATGGACACTTATAATATCAGCATCATTATGGGGAGGGGGAGGGGGAGAAGGAAGGATACAGCATTGTACATATACAATATATTAAACATCAGTTTTAATATAGTGTAGATCACACCGTTCAGAATATTTTAATCTTAAGTATGGAGATATACCAGCATGTCGGAACCAAGAGGCCCAAGTCAGTGAGAACTGTGAGGTGGAACCATTCAGATAAGCGGAGAGTTTTCCCCATGTATACTATATGCCAAATGTTATTGTTTATTTGGTGTGGGAAGGGCAGGTTGTTTCCAATTCTTAGCAGTAGTGGCATTTAAAATTAGGGAAATGATTTTGGCTTCCTTTTTATTTTGGTTATCTATAGCAGGGCTGTGCAAAGTGGGGGGCGTCAGATTCGCTGCGGGGGGGGGGGGGGCGCCGGGTTTAAAGAGGCCCCGCACGCTTCCCGAAGGCATTTAAATTAATGCCGGGGGATCTACAAGGCCTCTGTAAACGTCTCCTTACCTTGGTTCAGACGCTCGTGGTGACGCGGAATGAAATGACGCTGCTGGGTCATGTGCCGTCGCGTTGCCGTGGAAACGTGACGTCAGAGCCACGGTAAGGGGGGGGGGGACGACAGCTGGCAGGGGGCGCAGGGAAAAAAAGATTGCACTCCCCTGATCTATAGGTTTCCCTAACAATGTGTATATTGGGTCATAGGCAATATTGACCTCCAAGTTCCTCTATATTAAGGCAACCACTTCCTTCCAACACCCCTATTTTTATTGTATTTGTTTTTTGCAAACATTGCTTTAGATTTTTAAACAAACTGTAGGGGGGGAAAATGAGAAGCTCCCTCAATCTGCACACTGATATTTCGTATTTAGTATGAGTGGTGCAAATTGTTTCCTCTTAATATAGTTCAAAGTTGCTGTATTGGTCCTGAAGAAAAGTAGATTAATTGTAGGTTATGATACCTGTTAGGGGACAACCCTGTTGGAAGCCACATTCCTCTGGTACTACATAGTGTAGTAACATAGGAGGGAGCGGGAGGAGGGCGGCAACATGTAGTTGCTATGTTACATGCTTTCCAAACTGCAGGTGTGGGAAGGGCAGGTTGTTTCCAATTCTTAGCAATAGTGCACCTAGTGGCATTTAAAATTAGGGAAATGATTTTGGCTTCCTTTTTATTTTGGTTATCTAAAATCCAAACTGCAGCACTTCCTAGCAGAATAAGTCGTGATTAGTGCCACTAGCTGAGTCAATGGGGGTCTCCAATGAGCGCTGAGGTGTCTAATGGAAGCCAGCGAATCCCTAGGTAAGCCCCACAAACAGTAGCATAGTTACGCGAACCCGCGGTATACGCAGGTAAATCCCTGCAGTCCACGTAGATAAGGGGGGTTAACCAACAACATGCAGCAAACAGCCGTAATCTGCTTAATCTGGAGACCTCAACAGTTCACTGTCTGCACAAAGTAATTCCATACGCAGGCTCCCCGGCACAAACACAGCACAGCCCACACGCAGGCTCCCCGGCACAAACACAGCAAAGCCCAGCCCACACGCAGGCTCCCCGGCACAAACACAGCACAGCCCAGCCCACACGCAGGCTCCCCGGCACAAACACAGCCCAGCCCACACGCAGGCTCCCCGGCACAAACACAGCACAGCCCAGCCCACACGCAGGCTCCCCGGCACAAACACAGCCCAGCCCACACGCAGGCTCCCCGGCACAAACACAGCACAGCCCAGCCCACACGCAGGCTCCCCGGCACAAACACAGCACAGCCCAGCCCACACGCAGGCTCCCCGGCACAAACACAGCACAGCCCAGCCCACACGCAGGCTCCCCGGCACAAACACAGCACAGCACAGCCCACACGCAGGCTCCCCGGCACAAACACAGCCCAGCCCACACGCAGGCTCCCCGGCACAAACACAGCCCAGCCCACACGCAGGCTCCCCAGCACAAACACAGCCCAGCCCACACGCAGGCTCCCCGGCACAAACACAGCCCAGCCCACACGCAGGCTCCCCGGCACAAACACAGCACAGCCCAGCCCACACGCAGGCTCCCCGGTACAAACACAGCCCAGCCCACACGCAGGCTCCCCGGCACAAACACAGCACAGCCCACACGCAGGCTCCCCGGCACAAACACAGCACAGCCCACACGCAGGCTCCCCGGCACAAACACAGCCCAGCCCACACGCAGGCTCCCCGGCACAAACACAGCCCAGCCCACACGCAGGCTCCCCGGCACAAACACAGCCCAGCCCACACGCAGGCTCCCCGGAACAAACACAGCCCAGCCCACACGCAGGCTCCCCGGCACAAACACAACACAGCCCACACGCAGGCTCCCCGGCACAAACACAGCCCAGCCCACACGCAGGCTCCCCGGCACAAACACAGCCCAGCCCACACGCAGGCTCCCCGGCACAAACACAGCACAGCCCACACGCAGGCTCCCCGGCACAAACACAGCCCAGCCCACACGCAGGCTCCCCGGCACAAACACAGCACAGCCCACACGCAGGCTCCCCGGCACAAACACAGCACAGCCCACACGCAGGCTCCCCGGCACAAACACAGCACAGCCCAGCCCACACGCAGGCTCCCCGGCACAAACACAGCACAGCCCACACGCAGGCTCCCCGGCACAAACACCGCACAGCCCACACGCAGGCTCCCCGGCACAAACACAGCCCAGCCCAGCCCACACGCAGGCTCCCCGGCACAAACACAGCCCAGCACAGCCCACACGCAGGCTCCCCGGCACAAACACAGCCCAGCCCAGCCCACACGCAGGCTCCCCGGCATAAACACAGCCCAGCCCACACGCAGGCTCCCCGGCACAAACACAGCACAGCCCAGCCCACACGCAGGCTCCCCGGCACAAACACAACACAGCCCAGCCCACACGCAGGCTCCCCTGCACAAACACAACACAGCCCAGCCCACACGCAGGCTCCCCGGCACAAACACAGCCCAGCCCACACGCAGGCTCCCCGGCACAAACACAGCACAGCCCAGCCCACACGCAGGCTCCCCGGCACAAACACAGCACAGCCCACACGCAGGCTCCCCGGCACAAACACAGCACAGCCCAGCCCACACGCAGGCTCCCCGGCACAAACACAGCACAGCCCAGCCCACACGCAGGCTCCCCGGCACAAACACAGCCCAGCCCACACGCAGGCTCCCCGGCACAAACACAGCACAGCCCAGCCCACACGCAGGCTCCCCGGCACAAACACAGCCCAGCCCACACGCAGGCTCCCCGGCACAAACACAGCACAGCCCAGCCCACACGCAGGCTCCCCGGCACAAACACAGCCCAGCCCACACGCAGGCTCCCCGGCACAAACACAGCCCAGCCCACACGCAGGCTCCCCGGCACAAACACAGCCCAGCCCACACGCAGGCTCCCCGGCACAAACACAGCACAGCACAGCCCACACGCAGGCTCCCCGGCACAAACACAGCACAGCACAGCCCACACGCAGGCTCCCCGGCACAAACACAGCACAGCACAGCCCACACGCAGGCTCCCCGGCA
Organism: Ascaphus truei; assembly: GCF_040206685.1. NCBI lineage: Eukaryota > Metazoa > Chordata > Amphibia > Anura > Ascaphidae > Ascaphus > Ascaphus truei. The sequence goes on from NC_134491.1 coordinate 13,673,874, forward strand.
CAAACACAGCACAGCCCAGCCCACACGCAGGCTCCCCGGCACAAACACAGCCCAGCCCACACGCAGGCTCCCCGGCACAAACACAGCCCAGCCCACACGCAGGCTCCCCGGCACAAACACAACACAGCCCACACGCAGGCTCCCCGGCACAAACACAACACAGCCCAGCCCACACGCAGGCTCCCCGGCACAAACACAGCCCAGCCCACACGTAGGCTCCCCGGCACAAACACAGCCCAGCCCAGCCCACACGCAGGCTCCCCGGCACAAACACAGCCCAGCCCACACGCAGGCTCCCCGGCACAAACACAGCCCAGCCCACACGTAGGCTCCCCGGCACAAACACAGCCCAGCCCACACGCAGGCTCCCCGGCACAAACACAGCCCAGCCCAAACGCAGGCTCCCCGGCACAAACACAGCCCAGCCCACACGTAGGCTCCCCGGCACAAACACAGCCCAGCCCAGCCCACACGCAGGCTCCCCGGCACAAACACAGCCCAGCCCACACGCAGGCTCCCCGGCACAAACACAGCCCAGCCCACACGCAGGCTCCCCGGCACAAACACAGCCCAGCCCACACGCAGGCTCCCCGGCACAAACACAGCCCAGCCCACACGCAGGCTCCCCGGCACAAACACAGCCCAGCCCACACGCAGGCTCCCCGGCACAATCACAGCCCAGCCCACACGCAGGCTCCCCGGCACAAACACAGCCCAGCCCACACGCAGGCTCCCCGGCACAAACACAGCCCAGCCCAAACGCAGGCCCCCCGGCACAAACACAGCCCAGCCCACACGCAGGCTCCCCGGCACAAACACAGCCCAGCCCACACGCAGGCTCCCCGGCACAAACACAGCCCAGCCCACACGCAGGCTCCCCGGTCAAACACAGCCCAGCCCAAACGCAGGCTCCCCGGCACAAACACAGCCCAGCCCACACGCAGGCTCCCCGGCACAAACACAGCCCAGCCCACACGCAGGCTCCCCGGCACAAACACAACACAGCCCAGCCCACACGCAGGCTCCCCGGCACAAACACAGCCCAGCCCACACGCAGGCTCCCCGGCACAAACACAACCCAGCCCACACGCAGGCTCCCCGGCACAAACACAGCCCAGCCCACACGCAGGCTCCCCGGCACAAACACAGCCCAGCCCACACGCAGGCTCCCCGGCACAAACACAGCCCAGCCCACACGCAGGCTCCCCGGCACAAACACAGCCCAGCCCACACGCAGGCTCCCCGGCACAAACACAACCCAGCCACACGCAGGCTCCCCGGCACAAACACAACCCAGCCACACGCAGGCTCCCCGGCACAAACACAACCCAGCCACACGCAGGCTCCCCGGCACAAACACAGCACAGCCCACACGCAAGCTCCCCGGCACAAACACAGCCCAGCCCACACGCAGGCTCCCCGGCACAAACACAGCCCAGCCCACACGCAGGCTCCCCGGCACAAACACAGCCCAGCCCACACGCAGGCTCCCCGGCACAAACACAGCCCAGCCCACACGCAGGCTCCCCGGCACAAACACAACCCAGCCACACGCAGGCTCCCCGGCACAAACACAACCCAGCCCACACGCAGGCTCCCCGGCACAAACACAGCCCAGCCCACACGCAGGCTCCCCGGCACAAACACAACCCAGCCACACGCAGGCTCCCCGGCACAAACACAGCCCAGCCCACACGCAGGCTCCCCGGCACAAACACAACACAGCCCAGCCCACACGCAGGCTCCCCGGCACAAACACAGCCCAGCCCACACGCAGGCTCCACGGCACAAACACAGCACAGCCCACACGCAGGCTCCCCGGCACAAACACAGCCCAGCCCACACGCAGGCTCCACGGCACAAACACAGCACAGCCCAGCCCACACGCAGGCTCCCCGGCACAAACACAACACAGCACAGCCCACACGCAGGCTCCCCGGCACAAACACAGCCCAGCCCACACGCAGGCTCCCCGGCACAAACACAGCCCAGCCCACACGCAGGCTCCCCGGCACAAACACAACACAGCCCAGCCCACACGCAGGCTCCCAGGCACAAACACAGCCCAGCCCACACGCAGGCTCCCCGGCACAAACACAGCCCAGCCCACACGCAGGCTCCCCGGCACAAACACAGCACAGTCCAGCCCACACGCAGGCTCCCCGGCACAAACACAGCACAGCCCAGCCCACACGCAGGCTCCCCGGCACAAACACAGCCCAGCCCACACGCAAGCTCCCCGGCACAAACACAGCCCAGCCCACACGCAGGCTCCCCGGCACAAACACAGCCCAGCCCACATGCAGGCTCCCCGGCACAGCACAGCCCACACGCAGGCTCCCCGGCACAAACACAGCCCAGCCCACACGCAGGCTCCCCGGCACAAACACAGCACAGCCCACACGCAGGCTCCCCGGCACAGCACAGCACAGCCCACACGCAGGCTCCCCGGCACAAACACAGCCCAGCCCACACGCAGGCTCCCCGGCACAAACACAGCCCAGCCCACACGCAGGCTCCCCGGCACAGCACAGCCCACACGCAGGCTCCCCGGCACAAACACAGCCCAGCCCACACGCAGGCTCCCCGGCACAAACACAGCCCAGCCCACACGCAGGCTCCCCGGCACAATCACAGCACAGCCCACACGCAGGCTCCCCGGCACAGCACAGACCACACGCGGGCTCCCCGGCACAAACACAGCCCAGCCCACACGCAGGCTCCCCGGCACAAACACAGCCCAGCCCACACGCAGGCTCCCCGGCACAATCACAGCACAGCCCACACGCAGGCTCTCCGGCACAAACACAGCCCAGCCCACACGCAGGCTCCCCGGCACAAACACAGCACAGCCCAGCCCACACGCAGGCTCCCCGGCACAAACACAGCCCAGCCCACACGCAGGCTCCCCGGCACAGCACAGCCCACACGCAGGCTCCCCGGCACAAACACAGCCCAGCCCACACGCAGGCTCCCCGGCACAAACACAGCCCAGCCCACACGCAGGCTCCCCGGCACAAACACAGCCCAGCCCACACGCAGGCTCCCCGGCACAGCACAGCCCACACGCAGGCTCCCCGGCACAAACACAGCCCAGCCCACACGCAGGCTCCCCGGCACAAACACAGCCCAGCCCACACGCAGGCTCCCCGGCACAATCACAGCACAGCCCACACGCAGGCTCTCCGGCACAAACACAGCCCAGCCCACACGCAGGCTCCCCGGCACAAACACAGCACAGCCCACACGCAGGCTCCCCGGCACAAACACAACCCAGCCACACGCAGGCTCCCCGGCACAAACACAGCACAGCCCACACGCAGGCTCCCCGGCACAAACACAGCCCAGCCACACGCAGGCTCCCCGGCACAAACACAGCACAGCCCACACGCAGGCTCCCCGGCACAAACACAGCCCAGCCCACACGCAGGCTCCCCGGCACAAACACAGCACAGCCCAGCCCACACGCAGGCTCCCCGGCACAAACACAGCCCAGCCCACACGCAGGCTCCCCGGCACAAACACAGCCCAGCCCACACGCAGGCTCCCCGGCACAAACACAGCACAGCCCAGCCCACACGCAGGCTCCCCGGCACAAACACAACACAGCCCAGCCCACACGCAGGCTCCCCGGCACTAACACAGCACAGCCCAGCCCACACGCAGGCTCCCCGGCACAAACACAGCCCAGCCCACACGCAGGCTCCCCGGCACAAACACAGCCCAGCCCACACGCAGGCTCCCCGGCACAAACACAGCACAGCCCAGCCCACACGCAGGCTCCCCGGCACAAACACAGCACAGCCCAGCCCACACGCAGGCTCCCCGGCACAAACACAGCACAGCCCACACGCAGGCTCCCCGGCACAAACACAGCACAGCCCAGCCCACACGCAGGCTCCCCGGCACAAACACAGCACAGCCCAGCCCACACGCAGGCTCCCCGGCACAAACACAGCACAGCCCAGCCCACACGCAGGCTCCCCGGCACAAACACAGCCCACACGCAGGCTCCCCGGCACAAACACAGCCCAGCCCACACGCAGGCTCCCCGGCACAAACACAGCACAGCCCAGCCCACACGCAGGCTCCCCGGCACAAACACAGCCCAGCCCACACGCAGGCTCCCCGGCACAAACACAGCCCAGCCCACACGCAGGCTCCCCGGCACAAACACAGCACAGCCCAGCCCACACGCAGGCTCCCCGGCACAAACACAACACAGCCCAGCCCACACGCAGGCTCCCCGGCACAAACACAGCACAGCCCAGCCCACACGCAGGCTCCCCGGCACAAACACAGCCCAGCCCACACGCAGGCTCCCCGGCACAAACACAGCCCAGCCCACACGCAGGCTCCCCGGCACAAACACAGCACAGCCCAGCCCACACGCAGGCTCCCCGGCACAAACACAGCACAGCCCAGCCCACACGCAGGCTCCCCGGCACAAACACAGCACAGCCCACACGCAGGCTCCCCGGCACAAACACAGCACAGCCCAGCCCACACGCAGGCTCCCCGGCACAAACACAGCACAGCCCAGCCCACACGCAGGCTCCCCGGCACAAACACAGCACAGCCCAGCCCACACGCAGGCTCCCCGGCACAAACACAGCCCACACGCAGGCTCCCCGGCACAAACACAGCCCAGCCCACACGCAGGCTCCCCGGCACAAACACAGCACAGCCCAGCCCACACGCAGGCTCCCCGGCACAAACACAGCCCAGCCCACACGCAGGCTCCCCGGCACAAACACAGCCCAGCCCACACGCAGGCTCCCCGGCACAAACACAGCCCAGCCCACACGCAGGCTCCCCGGCACAAACACAGCACAGCCCAGCCCACACGCAGGCTCCCCGGCACAAACACAGCCCAGCCCACACGCAGGCTCCCCGGCACAAACACAGCACAGCCCAGCCCACACGCAGGCTCCCCGGCACAAACACAGCCCACACGCAGGCTCCCCGGCACAAACACAGCCCAGCCCACACGCAGGCTCCCCGGCACAAACACAGCACAGCCCAGCCCACACGCAGGCTCCCCGGCACAAACACAGCCCAGCCCACACGCAGGCTCCCCGGCACAAACACAGCCCAGCCCACACGCAGGCTCCCCGGCACAAACACAGCCCAGCCCACACGCAGGCTCCCCGGCACAAACACAGCACAGCCCACACGCAGCTCGACCGGAACATCGCTGACTTGCTGAAGCAGGAGACTGTCAATGAAGACACCCAACATGGTGGTCCCCCAGGGGCCTGTCAGCTCATCAACCATTGATTGACTTTATATCCTGAACACATGACGTCACTCAGTCAGGAAATGACAGGCACACATGAGAGAGAAAAACAGAAACATTAATAGCATGAACATGTTTGAAAAGTAACAAAATCCATACGTGTATGAACCTATCTCCTATTGTATATGGGGAGATAGTCACACACTAAATGGTTTAGTCATATAAATGATGAGAAGTTGAGATCCTCATTAAGGCCCTTGGGAGCCACATAGTATAAATTGAAAATCCATCTACTCTCATGACGTAACAACTCGACTTCCAAATGACCTCTATTGTCCAAAGATACTTTTTCTATCCCCCAAGCCAGCAGGCCTCTCGTTGAACCCACGTGCTTTAAGTGAAATGCCTCGCGACACTAGTTAATTTTCTAGCCCGTGCTAGATCTTTGTTGGCATTAGGGATATTACAGGCGTGGTCGAGAATACGTACTTTGAGCTCCTTATAGGTCAAGCCTACCTATAGCAAATTGCATGGACAAGATGGTGCATATATTAACCCCTTTTGTATGGCAATTGAAAAATTCCCTCACTTTGAACTCTCTGGTGCTGCTGCTGCTGCTCATGAATGTCTTGTTTAGAGATGAACCCGCAGCATTTACAATTTCCACAGGGAAACGTACCGTTTAAGGGATTTGTCGTAGCCACTATTTTATTAAAGTGGCTATGAACGAGTTGGTCTCGCAAATTTGTGACCCTTCGGGCTGTCAGCATCCCCCTCGGTCCAATAAGATTTGCCAGACTTCTTTCACTTTGTAAAATCCCCCAATGACGCTGGATAACAGCTCTAATACCCTCCCAGTGTTAATTAAAGATGGATATAAACCTTACTGGTACAGGGGAACCAATATTAGAGATTTTAGGTTTAGGGATAAGCAAATTCTCTCTATTGCTATGGTTGGCTCTGTAGATGGCTCTCTTGAAGCAACGTCTACTGTATCCCCTGTCTCTGAATAGTATCTCTAATTCTTTGGCTCGATTTGTTAAAAATAATTGTACTGGAGCAATTTCGTTTGAGGCGAACAATTGACCTAACAGAAATGCCCCGTTTTAGAGGGTCTGGGTGACAGCTGTTGCACCTTCTGGGGTACTTTTTCTGTCTAGTGGGTGCTGTACTATTATGCGATACTTCTTGGTACCGTACCACACGTTTTTGCTGACATTACTGTTTTCTGACTTTAGTACTTTGGAGACAGTCTACTTATATATGTTTTTTAGTATTTAGCATTTTTATTATCTTTGTCTGGTTTGTTTGACCAGTGATTGCATATTTAATACATTTTGTATTTTTCCTACCTGCCCTGAGTGCCCCGTCATGGAGTTTCTGTGACTCCTGTCTTTCAAGATTGACTTTCTTTTTGGGTTTTATATATTACTTACTCTAGGGAGCACCACCTGTATTTGATAGGTTTGGGGGTGGTTTTGTTATCAATTTGGAAGTAGTGCTGCCTTCAGTCCCCTGTTCTCATCCACCCTTCTTTACCTTCTATATAGTGTAGAAAGTAGTTCTAACAAAACCCTACTGGTGAGAAGTGAATAATACGATGATCTTGTTTACTGTTAATCTGTCATAAAAAGATAAATCTCAGACCAATAAGTGCTAATAATCTGTGCAGGTGAAATAAATGACATTTTCGGCATTTTTTTTATACCTAGTAAAAGGTCACCCGGCATAACAAGTAATAAAGTTCTTAGTGCGGCTGGCATTGTATTTCAAAATGAGATAACCCTGTTGAATAGCGGGTGCAGAGAAATCCAGGGCTTGTTCTCGAGCAGATTCCCCTGTGTAATCTGAGAATATTTCTTAGTAAAGAGGCAAGACATTATCTCTTGAGCTGTTCTGCAGCAGATGTTTGGGATGGTTTGATTTGTATGTGATTTTCCAGTTGAAGTTGCTCCCATGGCTATCATAAGGTGATCTATAGTTGAATTTTATGAGTCATACACTTAAGGGGTACGTCAATACACTCCACAGCAGCTAAAACCCATGTCCCCTATGTCCCACGGAAAAGGTGAACATGTTCCAATAAAATCCCATGCGTGTTCCATGTGAGGAATGGTTATAGTACAACTGAGGCATCAGCACATTCCATGTGCAAGATGGACATTATCCAATGGAGTTACACACACCCTACATGGAGAAGATATGTTCACACTCATACCAGACGAAATATTGGTATGTTCTATTAAAATCCAACAGCATCCCTACGGAATCACCCTCAGCTCATATGGAAAATATGGACATGTTCTCCTGGTATCATGCATTTTTCCTCACGAAGTCGCACGCCATTGGCTTTGCGCTTATTCCACAAAAATGTTATGCACATATCATACATATGTGTCCCAGCGTATATAACAGTGGCATGTTCTGAGGGATCGTGGTTCCCCCTTTGGGGACCTCTGCAAGATCAACCATCACGCTTAATGGTCTCATTCTCACATCATCTTTGAGGCAAAGGCACAAGATCAGGTTTTTTGTTGTAACAATAAACCAAAAGATGCCAAGATTCAGAGAAATGTAGCTAATAGCCACCGGAGTCAGTGCACTGAATGGCTTGCTCGATATATGAATCTTGTCACATTAGCTCTGAATCATGCAACCCATCTGAAGGCCACCCAATATGAGCCTTGTATTGGTCAAGTTAGAAATCAAGGATACATGCGGACAGGGTTGTGTGGACTATCCCAAACTGGTCTTTACATGTCCTGTCCACGGAACGGGATCAGATTACAAACTGAATATTAGATCAAAGCAGATTCTCTGCTCGTTGGTCCATTCAACTTGAAGACACTGCCCTGCAATAACCATTTGTAACCTCTCCAGTGCTGCAGGGATTACAATGAGTTCACCTTCACATGTTTTGCAGGTATGTCTAGTGCTAGAGGTGTTTAACACGGGGGGGGGGGCTCAACTCCAGTCCTCAAGCCCCTCCCCCCCAACAGGTCAGCTTTTCTGGATATCCCTGCTTCAGCACAGGTGGCTCAATCACTCCCTGCTTCAGCACAGGTGGCTCAAACAGAGGCTCAGTCTTTTGACTGAGTCTCTGTTTGAGTCCTGTTTCGACTGAGCCTCTGATTTAGCCACCTTGTGCTGAAGCTGGGATATCCTGAAAACCTGACCTGTTGGGAGGGGGCTTATGGTCTGGAGTTGAGCACCCCTGGTTTACATATGTGCCCTGTAGTCCCCCCCCCCCAATCGGCACATGACTTCCCTTTGTAACCTCTTCAGTTGTCCGTAAAAATCTCTACCAGTCTCCATCTGACGTCCTTCAGCATGAGAGGTGTGTGTGTGTGTGTGTGTGTGTGTGTGTGTGTGTGTGTGTGTGTCTCGAGCGCGTCGCACCTTTCATCAGTGTGTCCAGTATTTCTGGAGAAGCCCCCTGGCCACCCTAACCTGAACTGCAAACAATATATGAACTACAATAAATAATTACGTTTTCACTAAGGAAATGCAATTTTAAAAAAAAGCATTAATCAGTTAATATTTCAGCTCTGTTCGTATTTTAGGCCTATTCCTAATAATTCTATAAACACTATATGGATTTTATTGTTGATTCCGGAAAAAAAAACCTGCACTAAGATATCCCAAATACATGTATGGAAATAGCCAAGAATCTGGTTCTGATCTGCCGGCAATGCTACTCTGACCCGCTGGAATTGGAACCTGCAAGTTTAGGACGCCCCATGACGCTCCCTATTCGATTGGTATCCCAGGTGTAGGGATAAGCGAGTGTCTTCAAATTTGCAGTGCTACATTTTGTTTCTCAAGTTCACATTGATCACAATTTTCAACAGGTTTGCCCGAATGTCCCCACTTTTCGCCCGAAGTTAGCAAGTAAATGGCAGCACCTTCAGGCCACGTCACCTGGTACAATAAGTTTTGATGCTTAACGATGTATTTTTTGGGTGATGCTTGCTGATTTCCGTGCGCTTTCTGAGAAATAAAAGGCACATTTCGCCTGGTTTATGAACTTCGGGGAAAATGTAGCACATCTTATCCGGCTGTGTTGCATATGCTTCTGTTCTATAGTGGTGTTGTATCTGATGAGTGTGCTGTAACATGATGCTGCTCCCATCTCTCCCTGACTGACAGGGCAGGCTGGGGGAGAGCCCGTCGGCTCTGTGAGATGATCTGTCTCATGCGACTGGCGACTCTTGCTGTACCTTTCGGATTCCTGCTCACCAGAACCATGGCCTGGACTTCCAGTGGGAAAACCCATGCTGACCTTATTAACAATCTCCGCAGTGAGTCAAGGGCACCACTTAACCCAGAGGTGGGCAACTCTAGTCCTCAAGGGCCACCTTCAGGATATTCCTGCTTCAGCACAGGTGGTGCAGTCTTTGCTGTGCTGAAGCTGGGACCTGTTGATGGCCCTTGGGGACTGAAGTTGGCAGCCCCTGTATTGGACTTTTTCTTTAAACTTTGCAATCTGTAAACTAGACGTACAAGTTGTCATATTTAACGGGTCAAAAAAATAAATACTTGAAATGACTTATTAGTGTCATTTGCTCCCTTACAAAAAGTAACTGTTTTTCTTATCTGTATCATGGGGAAATGAGTACTGTTTATCTGTCTGGCTTCATATTTCCTGTGCAAACAGAGAACAATTTGCCTGTGACAGTCTTGTCATCAAAAGACATTAAATAAAGATTGTAAAAACTCTCCACAGCTTGTGTAGATGATGAAAAGGTTAAGTTGAAAAAGTATTTTACAATTCTTATACTTTTCTGATGTGGGATCTACTGATCTACTGCATTGTACCTTTTTAAACATGTCATGCGGACCCTTTACCGGTTTCTCTTTTGTTTGCTCACAGAGAACGGAGTGGTCAGATCGCAGCGGGTATATGAGGTGCTGCTGGCTACAGACAGAGCACATTACATCAAGCACTTTTCATACATGGACTCCCCCCAAAGTATAGGTAAGAAATCCGAAGGCAGTACGGCCCAAAGAAATGGCGGCTCCCACAGATCCTTCCAACAGTGGGCACATGCGTATTGGTACAGAACACTTTAGTTCCTCTGTCAGTGGGGGATACTGGGGCTTCCAAGGTAAAAAAGGCAACGTGACCTGCATTTTATTATACGATAGATAGGGAAAAACCCTGGCGCATGAACCTGGGTATCTGGCAGTGGTGTTATATTACTTCGCAAATTAGGTGAACCGAGGTTCACGAGGACAAAGCATGTGAATCTTAGATATATAAAAAAAATATTTTCATTTATTAAAATACAATTTAAATAAAATATATAATATAACAAAATATCAAACAATTGTGTACACCTGAACCTTGATTAAGCTTAATCAATAGACTTAAGGCAATTGAATAGGATTGTAATATCCTGTGTCTAACTAAAGTCCAGAAAACCTCGATACTGTATGAGGCTGTAACTGGAAAAAAGTCTATCCACAGAGAATATTTTCTCAAAATGCAAATTATGTCAATTCCAATATTGAAGATGAAATCCTTATGTGCAGAATTAATATTGGATTATGCATTTAGGCCTGTAGGTAGAAAAAAAACCAGTCTAAAAGTAAGAGAGGATTAATAACCTCTGTGTTTGCAGCGATGTGATTAAAATCATTGCTGTGATGTGATGTGATTAAAGGTAACATCAGCTTTGGAATTATATAGAACACCCTCACCGTGTACCCAATTGTTTGATATTTTGTTATATTATTATTTTAATTAAATTGTATTTTAATAAAGGACTAGCACCTTCTCCATCCACCTTTAAGACCCACCTTAAGACACACTTGCTTAAAGAAGCATATGAATAGCACTGTGGATAATCCTGGACACACAATACATAAAGCTTGGCCCCCTGCAGAACTTACCAGAACTCCCTCCTACTGTCTCTGTACGTTCTCCCTACCTACCAATTAGACTGTAAGCTCCTCGGAGCAGGGACTCCTCTTCCTTAATGTTACTTTTATGTCTGAAGCACTTATTCCCATTATGAGTTATTTGTATTATTTGGTATTTATATGATTATGTCACGTGTATTACTGCTGTGAAGCGCTATGTACACTAATGGTGCTATGTAAAAAAAGACATACATACAATTAATATATATTTTTATATATATATCTTAGATTCACATGCTTTGTCCTCGGGAACGTCGGTTTACCTAATTTGCTAAGTAATATAACACCACTGCCAGATACCCAGGCTTATGCGCCACGGTATTTTCCTATCTATCGTACCCCTTTTCAGGGGGTTAGGGACCCCTGCCACCCCGGCTGCAGAACTTCAATAGCGAGTCGCTCACCTCACAAGGTTCGTTGCTTTAATTCAATCTATACTTTTTTGATTCAATTATTCACTCAGATAAAATAATTCTGTAGATACCACACATTAGCGCCTTACATTTCTTTGTTTGCCTTTTATTATACGCAAACCTCATTTTACCTCTAAAACAAGTGTATTTCCGGAGCTATTTGTATGTACTTATACGTTAAAGGGAAGTGGAGAGCAATGCCCTTTAACCCGCTGATCATTGCTCGGGCGTCTCTTTCCCGCTGCCGTCTATTAGCTGAAGGTTCCGAGCCTCGACCAATGGGGGTTATTTTCTAAGGCCCAACCCCACAAGCGTGTGCGAAGCTGTAGCACGCCTCGGCTCCTAGTCCATACGAATAAGGGTAAAAGCGCTGTGAGGCTCAGCCTTGGATCTGGGATTACGTAGGTACAGTTTGGGAGCGTATTTTCTAATACCTCGTGCTTTAAGAGTCCGTCCTGCCTAGGACAGAAGTGAACTAAGGTCAGCAGCATATTTAATAGGCTAATTCATGGGTCCTCACGATCACCCCCAACAGGTCAGGATTTCCCTGCTTCAGCACAGGTGATGCAGTCTTCGACTGAGCCACTGATTGAGCCACCGGTGCTGAAGCAGGGATATCCTGAAAAGCTGACCTGTTGGTGGCCCTTGAGGACCACAGTTGGCCACCCCCTGGTTTGGGGCGAATGTCCTTTTTTTAACGTGTTTATTTCTCATCCTTAGGATACAAGGCTACGATCAGCGCGCCCCATATGGTGAGCTCCATTTTTATTCCCATGTGACGTCAGTTTAAGTTACATTTAGGTAGGGCCGATTTGCTGGAGACCCCCAGAAACAATATAACTTAGAACCTATATAATGTTAGTATCTCTCCTCCTCAGCCCCCCCCCCCCCCCATATACATGGCCTACTCTTGACAAAAATCAAATTTTTTAATATTTTTTCATTTTATCACTAGCGTCTGAGGTTACCATGGTAACCTTTACACTGCACTGGGCTTTGGGGAGAGCTGCATTTTTACCTTTACAATTTCAACCGTTTATATCTCCTGAAATGGGCATCCGATTTTAAACAGAAAAACAGGGTTGGAAAATGCAAAAAAAAAGAGAGATGACTTCCGCAAGTGAAAAATAGAACGCAAAAACGCCCTACCCACCGACGCCCCCATGTTTTTATTTTATTCAGTGGTCCAAGTGGCTTGAGAAAGTATTGGTCCGGTTCCTGAATAAAGATTCTGCATTTCCATACCATTGTGGAAAAGCCACTCTCGCCCTTCTTTAGACGGATCTGTACAATATCGGTGCTTAGAAAGTAGAAAGGGAGAGAGGGCCTCTCCTGAAACCAGTCCGATTATTTATTTAGAATTAAACTGGACTCATAAGTTTGTCATTAAAACCAAAAGTAGTGGTATGCTAGGGTATGGGAGGGTATGGGAGATGATCCCGGAACCGGAGCTCTAGATCAAAGGCAAAAGCAACGTTGCTATATGGGATCCATCAGAAGTCAATTCTGTGTCAATCCAGGAGCTTTTTGTAAGCGTTTCAAAATAAACCTTGAGTTGTGAGCCGCTTCTGAGTAGTGGACCAATAATACAGGTTGGGTGGAGGAGAAGGGAACAGTCTGCTCCGAAAGACTCACTATGTATGAGCCGCACGATGCCGATCTAACCGATATACCAGCTTGCAGTGCCCGCCTTCCTGCCTGTTTTTGTAAAAATTAGTGGTTCTCTTAACGCTCTTAACGGTGGCAGGGCTCTCGTGTCCCAGGTCCGCGGTAACCCATTGGCGGCCCGACCTTTGCACCATCGCATGGCGACCACTGGTGTGAATGTTGGATATGTTCTCCGTTAAAGAAGGCGCTCGTGTGACTTGCGGCGTGTGTTTTACGAGGTGCGTTGGCTGATGTCTCCCGCTGGCTTCTCTCGCAGCACGCGCACGCTCTGGAGCTGCTGGAAGACAAGCTCACAGAAGGAGCCAGGGCCCTGGATGTCGGCTCCGGGAGCGGATACCTCACTGCCTGCTTTGCCCGAATGGTCAGCAAAACCTATAACACACACACACAAGCCCTCGCATTGCACTCCTTCTTGTGCTGTCACTATCTGCGTGCTTTACGTTTAACTCCAAGGGGAGTAGCTTTACAGTTAAGGACTGGTCTTTGAGGTAGGTACTAGTACAAGGGTGCAGCGCTGTGGTGCTGAGTAAGTCACTTTATCTTCTTGAGCCTGGGAACAATTGGGAGCCATGGGGGGTATAAATTAGGGTTCGCAAATGAGCGTTTTGATTAAGATGCTGCACAGAGTGTCAGTCTCATGCAGTGCCTGTTTTCATCGATTTTTTTATTACGGTGTTTTTTGTCAAACTTTGCTCCTGTTTAGTGAAAGATTGTGGGGACAGTTATAGGAGCAGTTTGTGGAGGAGTTACAGGGGGCGGTTATAGGAGCAGTAATGGGAAGAGTTAGGGGAGGAGTTACAGGGGGCGGTTATAGGAGCAGTAATGGGAAGAGTTAGGGGAGGAGTTACAGGGGGCGGTTATAGGAGCAGTAATGGGAAGAGTTAGGGGAGGAGTTACAGGGGGCGGTTATAGGAGCAGTAATGGGAAGAGTTAGGGGAGGAGTTACAGGGGGCGGTTATAGGAGCAGTAATGGGAAGAGTTAGGGGAGGAGTTACAGGGGGCGGTTATAGGAGCAGTAATGGGAAGAGTTAGGGGAGGAGTTACAGGGGGCGGTTATAGGAGCAGTAATGGGAAGAGTTAGGGGAGGAGTTACAGGGAGCGGTTATAGGAGCAGTAATGGGAAGAGTTAGGGGAGGAGTTACAGGGGGCGGTTATAGGAGCAGTAATGGGAAGAGTTAGGGGAGGAGTTACAGGGGGCGGTTATAGGAGCAGTAATGGGAAGAGTTAGGGGAGGAGTTACAGGAGGCGGTTATAGGAGCAGTAATGGGAAGAGTTAGGGGAGGAGTTACAGGGGGCGGTTATAGGAGCAGTAATGGGAAGAGTTAGGGGAGGAGTTACAGGGAGCGGTTATAGAAGCAGTAATGGGAAGAGTTAGGGGAGGAGTTACAGGGGGCGGTTATAGGAGCAGTAATGGGAAGAGTTAGGGGAGGAGTTACAGGGGGCGGTTATAGGAGCAGTAATGGGAAGAGTTAGGGGAGGAGTTACAGGGGGCGGTTATAGGAGCAGTAATGGGAAGAGTTAGGGGAGGAGTTACAGGGGGCGGTTATAGGAGCAGTAATGGGAAGAGTTAGGGGAGGAGTTACAGGGAGCGGTTATAGGAGCAGTAATGGGAAGAGTTAGGGGAGGAGTTACAGGGGGCGGTTATAGGAGCAGTAATGGGAAGAGTTAGGGGAGGAGTTACAGGGGGCGGTTATAGGAGCAGTAATGGGAAGAGTTAGGGGAGGAGTTACAGGGGGCGGTTATAGGAGCAGTAATGGGAAGAGTTAGGGGAGGAGTTACAGGGGGCGGTTATAGGAGCAGTAATGGGAAGAGTTAGGGGAGGAGTTACAGGGGGCGGTTATAGGAGCAGTAATGGGAAGAGTTAGGGGAGGAGTTACAGGGAGCGGTTATAGGAGCAGTAATGGGAAGAGTTAGGGGAGGAGTTACAGGGGGCGGTTATAGGAGCAGTAATGGGAAGAGTTAGGGGAGGAGTTACAGGGGGCGGTTATAGGAGCAGTAATGGGAAGAGTTAGGGGAGGAGTTACAGGGGGCGGTTATAGGAGCAGTAATGGGAAGAGTTAGGGGAGGAGTTACAGGGGGCGGTTATAGGAGCAGTAATGGGAAGAGTTAGGGGAGGAGTTACAGGGGGCGGTTATAGGAGCAGTAATGGGAAGAGTTAGGGGAGGAGTTACAGGGGGCGGTTATAGGAGCAGTAATGGGAAGAGTTAGGGGAGGAGTTACAGGGGGCGGTTATAGGAGCAGTAATGGGAAGAGTTAGGGGAGGAGTTACAGGGGGCGGTTATAGGAGCAGTAATGGGAAGAGTTAGGGGAGGAGTTACAGGGGGCGGTTATAGGAGCAGTAATGGGAAGAGTTAGGGGAGGAGTTACAGGGGGCGGTTATAGGAGCAGTAATGGGAAGAGTTAGGGGAGGAGTTACAGGGAGCGGTTATAGGAGCAGTAATGGGAAGAGTTAGGGGAGGAGTTACAGGGGGCGGTTATAGGAGCAGTAATGGGAAGAGTTAGGGGAGGAGTTACAGGGGGCGGTTATAGGAGCAGTAATGGGAAGAGTTAGGGGAGGAGTTACAGGGGGCGGTTATAGGAGCAGTAATGGGAAGAGTTAGGGGAGGAGTTACAGGGGGCGGTTATAGGAGCAGTAATGGGAAGAGTTAGGGGAGGAGTTACAGGGGGCGGTTATAGGAGCAGTAATGGGAAGAGTTAGGGGAGGAGTTACAGGGGGCGGTTATAGGAGCAGTAATGGGAAGAGTTAGGGGAGGAGTTACAGGGGGCGGTTATAGGAGCAGTAATGGGAAGAGTTAGGGGAGGAGTTACAGGGGGCGGTTATAGGAGCAGTAATGGGAAGAGTTAGGGGAGGAGTTACAGGGGGCGGTTATAGGAGCAGTAATGGGAAGAGTTAGGGGAGGAGTTACAGGGAGCGGTTATAGGAGCAGTAATGGGAAGAGTTAGGGGAGGAGTTACAGGGGGCGGTTATAGGAGCAGTAATGGGAAGAGTTAGGGGAGGAGTTACAGGGGGCGGTTATAGGAGCAGTAATGGGAAGAGTTAGGGGAGGAGTTACAGGGGGCGGTTATAGGAGCAGTAATGGGAAGAGTTAGGGGAGGAGTTACAGGGGGCGGTTATAGGAGCAGTAATGGGAAGAGTTAGGGGAGGAGTTACAGGGGGCGGTTATAGGAGCAGTAATGGGAAGAGTTAGGGGAGGAGTTACAGGGGGCGGTTATAGGAGCAGTAATGGGAAGAGTTAGGGGAGGAGTTACAGGGGGCGGTTATAGGAGCAGTAATGGGAAGAGTTAGGGGAGGAGTTACAGGGGGCGGTTATAGGAGCAGTAATGGGAAGAGTTAGGGGAGGAGTTACAGGGGGCGGTTATAGGAGCAGTAATGGGAAGAGTTAGGGGAGCGGTTATAGGAGCAGTAATGGGAAGAGTTAGGGGAGGAGTTACAGGGGGCGGTTATAGGAGCAGTAATGGGAAGAGTTAGGGGAGGAGTTTCACTGCACTCTATATATTGAAGTTTGTGTCTGTAAAAGCCATTGTTTCCCTTCTCTGTATCAATGAGATTTCTCCAGGTCTGAAGTGACATTTTTCCTTCTGCCTATGTTAGTTGGAAGAAGCTTAAAATGAGCAGTTCCTCCTCCTTGGTTTTTTTTAGTCCCCATTTTTTGTACAGGGTCTTGTTCCCGAGATCGTTACCGGTGAAGTTACCAGGTTTGAATCTCCCTCTGGGGAAACAAAATTCTCTGACCAATAGAAAGCTTCAACAGCATCTGTTGAGGCTTCCTATTGGTTGGCCATTTAAATCCTCTGTAAAAAAAAACCAGGAAATAATACCTGTAACTTCACCGGTACGTATCTCGGTCAAAAACAGCACGTAGGTTTTGAAAACAAAAATAACTGATTTTAAGACTAAATGATTTCACACCCTGCTGTGCCAGACACAGGAGCGGTTTCCTGGGCCTGCTGATGTTGCTCAGCCTCTGGTCTCTCCTCAGGTCGGACTCACTGGAAAGGTCATTGGTATTGAACACATTGATCAACTTGTCCAAGAGTCCATGCAAAACATCCAGCAGGACGACCCTACCCTGATCAGCTCTGGCCGTATCAAGCTTCTGGGTGAGTGCATCATACTTTTGGGCACTTGACCAGTAAAAACATGTTTAGGGGTCACCAGAAAGATACGCCCTTTCCTCTGTTGCTCGACTGCTAAAACTCTGACTCAGTCCCTCATTCTCTCCCGTCTTGATTACTGTAACCTCCTGCTGTCCGGCCTTCCTACCTCTCACCTGTCTCCCCTACAATCTATCCTAAACGCTGCTGTCAGAATCACTCTACTCTTTCCTAGATCTGTCTCCTCGTCTCCCCTCATGAAATCTCTCTCCTGGCTTCCGATCAAATCCCGCATCTCACACTCCATTCTTCTCCTCACTTATAAAGCTTTACACTCTTCTGCCCCTCCTTACATCTCAGCCCTAATTTCTCGCTATGCACCATCCCGACTCTTGCGTTCTGCTCAAGGATGTCTTCTTTCTACCCCCTTTGTATCTAAAGCCCTCTCCCGCCTTAAACCTTTTTCATTGACTGCCCCTCACCTCTGGAATGCCCTTCCCCTCAATACTCAACTAGCACCCTCTCTATCCACCTTTAAGACCCACCTTAAGACACATTTGCTTAAAGAAGTATACGAGTAGCACTGTGGATCAGCCTGGACACATGATACATAAAGCTTGGCCCCCTGCAGATGCACTTACCAGAACTACCGCCTACTGTCTCTGTACGTTCTCCCTACCTACCAATTAGACTGTAAGCTCCTCGGAGCAGGGACTCCTCTTCCTTAATGTCTAAAGCACTTATTCCCATGATCTGTTATTTATATTATCTGTTATTTATTTGATTACCACGTGTATTACTGCTGTGAAGCGCGATGTACATTAATGCCGCTATATAAATAAAGACATACAATACAATACCAGCTGATGAAGCAACTGGCCCCAGCAGGAATTGAACCCACATACTGTACAAAAATTGAACCCACATACTGTGTGTAAAACCCATGCTATCTGGTGCTTTATATTTACACTTGCGGTATGCTCAGTGGCTCAGATTAGCTAATTTCTTAATGAACCAACTTCCTTATCCATGGGGCTGCGCTGTGGAATTAATTGACACCTGATAATGAAATAATAATCTGTAACCTGATTGTCCCGTGAGATTGTGCCCCTCTGATGTGTTTCCACAGTGGGGGACGGCAGGCTCGGCTACCCTAAAGAAGGTCCTTATGATGCGATTCACGTGGGGGCAGCAGCTGCCACAGTGCCACAAGAGGTAAGCCATGAAGGTGTCGCTGGCCATATCAGCAGTATCACAATGAACACACCCAGTCTAGTAGCAGTGTGCCGCGCGTTATTCTGTTCCATTCGGATGTTTTACTTCAAGATGTCTTCCCTGTTACAGTTTCCTTTTTAAAGCAGCAAACCATGATATATATATATTCTATTTAATACCTGATTTGTAACAAGGGGTCCCCCAGGCATTCCCAGCTACGGGGATCACCTGGTTCCTGAGATATTTCATTTTTAAATCCCCCTTAAAAGAATTCTTGTCTGGGGAAAAAAACCATCCAGCCACATGGGTCAGCCTCACTGGCGGCCAATAGAAAGCCGAGACATCATCATGAGATCGCAGCTTCTGATTGGGTGTCCTCAGAGCCATCTTTGTTTTATCCGTGCCCGCTCTGGCAAAGGTAAAAAGTGTAACATATTGGCATTGGAGGGGACCCTGGAGATTTTGCTGTGCTGCTGTTAAGCTCCAGCTTTCTTATAAGCAAAAAAAGCAATTATACTTCATTTTGGGAGAGAAGGGGGGGGAGGGGGCTTCATTAAAAAGCACTTGATGCATTAATAATATGTTTATTTCATTATATGTTGGATGATGGGATGTAGTCCAGGTGTTCATCCAACAGCACACATCAAAGCGGCAGCCATTGCAGATAGAGAATGTGGGGGACAAGATGCACTCTGCTATTTTCCTGTTAAGCTACACATCCTGGAATTGCGATCTATTCACCTAGTCATCAGAATCCGGATTTGTAAATATGGAGGGTACCTAGAAATAAACAAACAAACAAAAAAAGGTCAGATGAACTCAAAACACACTTGCCAAAATACGCAGAAAAATGCACAAGTTAATTCTTTAGAACATGGTGGACACAGGGGCGTAGTATAGCCCGGGGGTCTGCTCCTCCGCCCTCCCCCACCCCCCTGTCCCGCCGTAGAGGCAGGCGGGGGGAGATGGTATGCTGCTGTCGCGGCGGCGGCCCCAGTAGGTATTAAACAAAGTATTAGCCGGTAATTGCATAATCACTTGAGTCAGAGGAGGACGGCGGGGGAGGAGCGCGCTCTAGCAGTGTGACCCAGAACCTCCGGTGCCTGCTGCTGCTGCGAGGGTGCGCGTGCAGTCCTGCTCTAGCAGTGTGACCCAGAACCTCCGGTGTCTGCTGCGAGGGTGCGCGTGCAGTCCTGCTCTAGCAGTGTGACCCGGAACCTCCGGTGCCTGCTGCTGCTGCGAGGGTGCGCGTGCAGTCCTGCTCTAGCAGTGTGACCCAGAACCTCCGGTGTCTGCTGCTGCTGCGAGGGTGCGCGTGCAGTCCTGCTCTAGCAGTGTGACCCGGAACCTCCGGTGCCTGCTGCTGCTGCGAGAGTGCGCGTGCAGTCCTGCTCTAGCAGTGTGACCCGGAACCTCCGGTGCCTGCTGCTGCTGCGAGAGTGCGCGTGCAGTCCTGCTCTAGCAGTGTGACCCGGAACCTCCGGTGCCTGCTGCTGCTGCTGCGAGGGTGCGCGTGCAGTCCTGCTCTAGCAGTGTGACCCGGAACCTCCGGTGCCTGCTGCTGCTGCGAGGGTGCGCGTGCAGTCCTGCTCTAGCAGTGTGACCCGGAACCTCCGGTGCCTGCTGCTGCTGCGAGGGTGCGCGTGCAGTCCTGCTCTAGCAGTGTGACCCGGAACCTCCGGTGCCTGCTGCTGCGAGGGTGCGCGTGCAGTCCTGCTCTAGCAGTGTGACCCGGAACCTCCGGTGCCTGATGCTGCTGCGAGGGTGCGCGTGCAGTCCTGCTCTAGCAGTGTGACCCGGAACCTCCGGTGCCTGCTGCTGCTGCGAGGGTGCGCGTGCAGTCCTGCTCTAGCAGTGTGACCCGGAACCTCCGGTGCCTGCTGCTGCTGCGAGAGTGCGCGTGCAGTCCTGCTCTAGCAGTGTGACCCGGAACCTCCGGTGCCTGCTGCTGCTGCGAGGGTGCGCATGCAGTCCTGCTCTAGCAGTGTGACCCGGAACCTCCGGTGCCTGCTGCTGCTGCGAGGGTGCGCGTGCAGTACTGCTCTAGCAGTGTGACCCGGAACCTCCGGTGCCTGCTGCTGCTGCGAGAGTGCGCGTGCAGTCCTGCTCTAGCAGTGTGACCCGGAACCTCCGGTGCCTGCTGCTGCTGCGAGGGTGCGCGTGCAGTCCTGCTCTAGCAGTGTGACCCGGAACCTCCGGTGCCTGCTGCTGCTGCGAGGGTGCGCGTGCAGTCCTGCTCTAGCAGTGTGACCCGGAACCTCCGGTGCCTGCTGCTGCTGCGAGAGTGCGCATGCAGTCCTGCTCTAGCAGTGTGACCCGGAACCTCCGGTGCCTGCTGCTGCTGCGAGGGTGCGCATGCAGTCCTGCTCTAGCAGTGTGACCCGGAACCTCCGGTGCCTGCTGCTGCTGCGAGGGTGCGCGTGCAGTCCTGCTCTAGCAGTGTGACCCGGAACTTCCGGTGCCTGCTGCTGCTGCGAGGGTGCGCGTGCAGTCCTGCTCTAGCAGTGTGACGAGGAACCTCCGGTGCCTGCTGCTGCTGCGAGAGTGCGCATGCAGTCCTGCTCTAGCAGTGTGACCCGGAACCTCCGGTGCCTGCTGCTGCTGCGAGGGTGCGCGTGCAGTCCTGCTCTAGCAGTGTGACCCGGAACCTCCGGTGCCTGCTGCTGCGAGGGTGCGCGTGCAGTCCTGCTCTAGCAGTGTGACCCGGAACCTCCGGTGCCTGCTGCTGCGAGGGTGCGCGTGCAGTCCTGCTCTAGCAGTGTGACCCGGAACCTTCGGTGCCTGCTGCTGCTGCGAGGGTGCGCGTGCAGTCCTGCTCTAGCAGTGTGACCCGGAACCTCCGGTGCCTGCTGCTGCTGCGAGGGTGCGCGTGCGGTCCTGCTCTAGCAGTGTGACTCGGAACCTCCGGTGCCTGCTGCTGCTGCGAGGGTGCGCGTGCAGTCCTGCTCTAGCAGTGTGACCCGGAACCTCCGGTGCCTGCTGCTGCTGCGAGGGTGCGCGTGCAGTCCTGCTCTAGCAGTGTGACCCGGAACCTCCGGTGCCTGCTGCTGCTGCGAGAGTGCGCGTGCAGTCCTGCTCTAGCAGTGTGACCCGGAACCTCCGGTGCCTGCTGCTGCTGCGAGGGTGCGCGTGCAGTCCTGCTCTAGCAGTGTGACCCAGAACCTCCGGTGTCTGCTGCTGCTGCGAGGGTGCGCGTGCAGTCCTGCTCTAGCAGTGTGACCCGGAACCTCCGGTGCCTGCTGCTGCTGCGAGGGTGCGCGTGCAGTCCTGCTCTAGCAGTGTGACCCGGAACCTCCGGTGCCTGCTGCTGCTGCGAGGGTGCGCGTGCAGTCCTGCTCTAGCAGTGTGACCCGGAACCTCCGGTGCCTGCTGCTGCTGCTGCTGCTGCTGCTGCTGCGAGGGTGCGCGTGCAGTCCTGCTCTAGCAGTGTGACCCGGAACCTCCGGTGCCTGCTGCTGCTGCGAGAGTGCGCGTGCAGTCCTGCTCTAGCAGTGTGACCCGGAACCTCCGGTGCCTGCTGCTGCTGCGAGGGTGCGCGTGCAGTCCTGCTCTAGCAGTGTGACCCAGAACCTCCGGTGCCTGCTGCTGCTGCGAGGGTGCGCGTGCAGTCCTGCTCTAGCAGTGTGACCCGGAACCTTCGGTGCCTGCTGCTGCTGCGAGGGTGCGCGTGCAGTCCTGCTCTAGCAGTGTGACCCGGAACCTCCGGTGCCTGCTGCTGCTGCGAGGGTGCGCGTGCAGTCCTGCTCTAGCAGTGTGACCCAGAACCTCCGGTGCCTGCTGCTGCTGCGAGGGTGCGCGTGCAGTCCTGCTCTAGCAGTGTGACCCGGAACCTCCGGTGCCTGCTGCTGCTGCTGCGAGGGTGCGCGTGCAGTCCTGCTCTAGCAGTGTGACCCGGAACCTCCGGTGCCTGCTGCTGCTGCGAGGGTGCGCGTGCAGTCCTGCTCTAGCAGTGTGACCCGGAACCTCCGGTGCCTGCTGCTGCTGCGAGAGTGCGCGTGCAGTCCTGCTCTAGCAGTGTGACCCGGAACCTCCGGTGCCTGCTGCTGCTGCGTGGGTGCGCATGCAGTCCTGCTCTAGCAGTGTGACCCAGAACCTCCGGTGCCTGCTGCTGCTGTGAGAGTGCGCGTGCAGTCCTGCTCTAGCAGTGTGACCCGGAACCTCCGGTGCCTGCTGCTGCGAGGGTGCGCGTGCAGTCCTGCTCTAGCAGTGTGACCCAGAACCTCCGGTGCCTGCTGCTGCTGCGAGGGTGCGCGTGCAGTCCTGCTCTAGCAGTGTGACCCGGAACCTCCGGTGCCTGCTGCTGCTGCGAGGGTGCGCGTGCAGTCCTGCTCTAGCAGTGTGACCCAGAACCTCCGGTGCCTGCTGCTGCTGCGAGGGTGCGCGTGCAGTCCTGCTCTAGCAGTGTGACCCGGAACCTCCGGTGCCTGCTGCTGCTGCTGCTGCGAGAGTGCGCGTGCAGTCCTGCTCTAGCAGTGTGACCCGGAACCTCCGGTGCCTGCTGCTGCTGCGAGGGTGCACGTGCAGTCCTGCTCTAGCAGTGTGACCCGGAACCTCCGGTGCCTGCTGCTGCTGCTGCTGCGAGAGTGCGCGTGCAGTCCTGCTCTAGCAGTGTGACCCGGAACCTCCGGTGCCTGCTGCTGCTGCGAGGGTGCGCGTGCAGTCCTGCTCTTGTCTCTGACTCAAGTGATTATGCCACTACTGACTAATTCCTTAATACCTTCTGGGGCCTGCTGCCGCAGCATACCTGCATCTCCCCCCGCTTGTCTCCGAGTGAGTCCTCCTAGAACAGGCCTGCACTACTCCAGTCCTCGAGGGCCTCAAACAGGCCAGGTTTTCAGGATATCCCTACTTAAGCACAGCTGGCTCAATTAGTGGCTCAGTCATACTAAGTCTAAGCCTGGGTATTTATTATGTATTGGGGAGGGGGGTGTATTTATTATGTATTTTGGAGGAGTGTATTTTTTATTATGTATTGGTAGGAAGGGGAGGAGGAGAGGAAGATATGATGATGGGGAGATATGAGAGAGAGAAGATCTGGGGGAGGGAGAAAAAATTGCAGTCCGTATTAATATTAATGGGGCCCTGAAATGTTGTGCCCGGGGGCCCACGCATTTCTAGCTACACCACTGGGTGGACAACTCCAGTCCCTCAAGACCCCCCAATAGGCCACGTTTTCAGGATATCGCTGCTTCAGCACAGGTGGCTCAATTAGTGAGCCACCTGTGCTGACGCTGGGATATCCTGAAAATGTGACTCGTTGGGGGTGCTGGGAGGGCGTCTGGAGGACTGGAGTTGAGCCCCACTGCTTCAGAAGACAGTACTGATTTATCCTTCGACACAAGCAGCCCTGTTTTTGTGTCTGGCAGTTACTGAAAGAGCTGAAGCCGGGAGGAAGGCTGGTCTTGCCAGTGGGCCCGGAGAGAGGGAGTCAGGTTCTGGAGCAGTACGACAAGGCCAGCGACGGGAAGATCACGAAGACTCAGTTAATGGGTGTGATGTACGTACCGCTGACCGACAAGAAGAAGCAGTGGCCGAGGTAAGGACCGCTGCGCTCGCACGCCAATATTAACGTGATCTCGTCGGTTGAAGGGCATTAACCCCTTTGCTACCAGAGGGGTCTGCAAAGCTGCGTGCCTGTGCTGATTACTGACTTCTGATGCACTATTTTGCAACAAGGAGACAGAGCCCTTTAAATGCTGCATTAACTACTTGGCTGCCTGAAGGACCTATCGGACAGCAAAGGGGTTAAAAGATTCTGGAATGTTTTGCCAACAGAAAATCCCACGCTGATCCAAAGACAAATGTTTCACAGTGTTCTGGCACTTCCCACTGGAGACGCAATCACTAAATATGCATCCTCATCATGGGCCAGATTTACTAGTTCCGGCACTGAAAGACCGTGGGCTGTAACGCGTCTTCCAGCGCCCGTAGGTGTCTTGTGGCAGAAGGCTGTTTAATAAATATGGCCCATGGTCTCTTGTCTTTAGGGATGAGATCTGAAGAACGCCTGGCAGCGCACGGTCCCAGCTCGTCACAAAGAAGATGCACTTTCCACGTGTGGCTCACGAGCTGGTGAAGACACGGAATGCAGGGAGCAGTAGTACAGTCCTCGCATGGAGATCCTGCAGGGTCCGTGGTGACGTCTGGGGGCATATTACCCACGTGGGTCAGGATATCGTTATGGCCCTAATCAGTCTGAACAGAGCTGGACAATCGGGTGAAGCTTTGGGGGCTCGGGATGTGGTTAAATAAGCTATTTATAACTGGGACCTCTTCATGTATATGAGAAAATAAGCGGAGCAATAGCAACTTCTAATTTCATTGTGGTCACTTGTGTCACGTGGTTTGTTGAGTTTGGTTTAGGTCAGGGGTGGCCAACTCCAGTCCTCAAGGGCCACAAACAGGCCAGGTATTGGGGATATCCCTGCGTAAGCACAGGTTGCTCAGTCATCCTGAGTGAGCCACTGATTGAGCTACCTGTGCTGAAGCAGGGATATCCTTAAAACCGGACCAGTTGGTGGCCCTTGAGGACTGGGGTTGGCCACCCCTGGTTTGGGTGTTCTAGGTAACAAAATGTATCCACAAAATATATCAAATAACTAGAAAATGACAGCCAGGCACTGCTTTGTATTTAAACTTTGTTTCCATCTGTAACGAGATGGCTTATGGTCATTTAAAGGCAGCCTAGTGATAGCTGGAGGTTAACAGACAGCAGAGTATTCATCTTCCTTTACCTGCTGCTGTAAAAGCCATGGACTCAACGCAAGGCCTCTACACTGAGCATGCGAGGGGATAATATTCAGCAAGCCGCTTCACCTGTTGGTTGATTTAGTGTCATATGTTCAAGAATCTCCCACGACTTGCAGACACAGAAGAGAACCGCATCTGTCTTTGTGCAACTCCAGTGGTTGAGGGATCGTTTGAAACGCAGCAGTACTGTGCTTGAGCGCAGAGCACAATCCTTTGAAACATTTATAAATGCTTTCTGGTGTATTCGGTTAGAAGAAAGGGGTGTTTTTTGTTTTTTTTAATGAATTGCTCTATTTTTAGAAAGCTAAAAACCTGATTGTAATGATGCTGTGACCGTTTGCAGTTTAAAAGCGCGGATACCTTTGCCTTGTTTCACTGCAGAATAAAATCTTCAGTCTGAGAAATGCTTGTGCTGTGTTTTCTTCATTTGATGGATACGAGGGTTAATCTGTTTTTGTAGAACCCTTCTGCACACATATTTTCTATATGCATCAAATTACCATTGTGTTATAAGTCCCATATATTCATTTGAGTATAGTTACATTTATTGCTTATCCTTTCTGTAGCTTAACTTTTTTTTTTTTATAAAGCGTTTCATTAATAAGAAGGGACACGGGCAAGTTGGGGGAAAGAAAGGAATGTAAATGATCAATGAAAACATGAGGTCGTCCATTAATGGATGGGATAGAGCAGTGGAGATGGATGGGATAGTCTTCTGGAACCAGGATCACATGTGGGATGTGAGTGAGTCCAGTGGTTTAACTCATCTCCTTTTGAGAGCACACAGAGTCCTTTTATTTTCTTCAACTTTAATGGGGGAGTCAAAAACAAATATAAAGGGTACTTGCAGATGGTAATGTGTGGTGAGAGAGTGCTTCTCTATGTGAAGGTGCTCTGGTATGGGGGGACGGTAAAAAAGGATGGCCTTGCAGGGGTGTAATGGAGGAAGCATGTACTCACTAAGCCAGCTAGTTAGATCTAAAAGCACATGTTCCTGTGACAAGCAGGAAGGGTCTAAGGACCAAAGTAACTGCTATAAAGGCAGGGGAGTAGGATTGAACCACTCTTCTATCTATGAGGATTGGAAGGTTGTCAGGGCAACCAACTAGAACTGTGTGAAGGGCAAATGTAGCAATAACGTTGCTTTACACATGCAGCTAGCTGCTGGAAGAAGGAGAATTACAGGCAGCTGACCAAGGGAGACAGGAATAGTCAAAACTGCAAAGGGAGACAGAAAATGTGTAATCCTGTTCCAGGACAGAGAGAGAGAGAGAGAGAGGCAGCAGGATTGTGCGTGAAGGAATACAGGCCAAAATTAACCAAACAGTACTCCTGGACTTCTAACATCTTCTAGTACCGGCACTGGCGGATTCCAAAATCCGCCGCCCCGAGGCACAGCTGTTGCGGCCGCCTCCTTACCTGCCACCCTCCTTCCGAACCGCAACGTCAAATGACGCTGCGGACGTCACCAACGTGACGTCGCATGGCGTCACGTTGCCATGGTAACGTGACATCATTTGATGCTGCGACGTCATTTGACACCGGTTCAGGAGGAGGGCGGCAGGTAAGAAGCTGTGCGCAACAGATACAATTATTTCCCATTACGTCCGATACGGCCCGAGAGCGCGGCACAAAGTATATGGGGGCGGACATTTTTGCCACCCCCAAATTTTGCCGCCCTAGGCCCGGGCCTAATGGGCAAATCCGTACTGAGTACAGGGGTGGCCATTAACAGGTCAGAGTTTAAGGAAATCCCTGCTTCAGCACAGGTGACTCAGTCATTGGCACTGACTTCTCTGGAGCATGATCCAGCACGCTCTGTGACATTTATATTGTGCCCTGTTGACATGGGTTAAGTTGTGACACCAGATAACCATTTTCTTTTATTACACAGGGCTAATCCAGTGCAAGGTACTGTGTGGTATATGGGAAAAAAAGGTACAAAGCATACAATAGTGCAGACGTGCTAGAAGCAAAGATCATAAATAAATCAAACTTCCAAATGCCTACTCACATGGGGTAGGTCAAATCAAGCATGTCTCAGATAAATCTGACCAAAGGCTGGAGGTGGTGGTAGAATTAGGCTGGACTTTCCAATAGTATAAAAGAGAAAAGAGGAATATGCATGGTGCAGATCAATGTTATAGTTAAAATAACATAAGCAGTGAGCTGCAAACAACTCACAAGCTCCCAGAGAAGGTAAAACAGTTTGACCACTCTGGGTCCTGTAGTGGCGGCGCTCCGATCAGTCCCTCAGGCAGGAAGATGTTAACCGGATTTTCTCCGTCCCTCTGGCTCCACGGCGTGTCTGGGTTGTACTGTACACACAAGGTGCGTCCGACAGCAGGCGCATAGAACGGAGAGATCTCTGCGGCTCAGCATCAGCAGGGGACCTGCAACGAACCGTGTTCACAGCAGGCTGGTAAAGTACCACCCTACGCGTTTCACTCGATCCAGGTGTGAGCTTCTTCAGGGGTGTATTGATTTCAAAGGTGTGCTCAATCTCATATAAATAGTCCCTCTAACTCCCATCTTGGCAATAGGGGTGGTGCATATCATTTAAGCTAGGATGGAAAAAAGTACTGACAGCCCAAAAAGGGATATACTAACATATACAACAAAAACATTGTACACGAATGAAGATATGCATAAAATATCTAAGAAAACAGGTGTTAGCATATCCTAAGAACCGCAATTGGCCAAATATATGGTAAAATAAAATATTTATGTATATATAAAAAAATACATATAATAAAATATAAATGATTATAGAAATAACTACACTTGACAGGAACCTTAATGAACAAATGTAAATAGGTAAAAATAATACAATTAAAATAATTTAGACTAATATATCATAAAATAATAAATGTTATTTAATCAAAATTAAACACAACTAAAGCGAGAGCGTCACTTGATTTGTCACTGTGTTTATTTCACATTTAATTGTTTAATGTGTTATTTCAGTTTGCGCTGTATACATTTCAGTTGAAACAATTTAATTTAACTAATAATATGTGGGATCCTAGATCTAGTGTGTGTGTCCCTCTGTCACTGAAGGGGTGGATGACATGCTCTCAGCTGTCAGACATTAATGCCCCTTCACATCCAGAGCCCTTTAATTAGTGACGTCATCAACAGGCGACTCCAGCGCTGCTTTCCCTCCACGTGAGTGATGATCTTTGCCGCCGGTCTGGTCGGGTTGAGGAAGCGGTTGCAGCTGATCACATTGTGTTGCAGATCGGTGTCCGGTGCTATGTCCGAGGCCTCGCTAAAAAGGAAAGGCCCGGAAGGGGAGGCTGGCGTCCCTGGGAAGAAGCAGCGGTGCCGGTACGTGCCGCCTCCCGGGAAACGGAAGACCGGCGTGAGCTTCGGCGAGGAACACTTCCGCGAGGCCGAGTCGTACCTGGAGCGGGGGCTGCGCAAAGTCCGGCCGTATTACTTCGACTTCGAGACGTACTGTAAGGGTCGCTGGGTGGGGAAGAGCCTCATGCAGGTGTTCAGTGCCGAGTTCCGGGCAGAGCCCTTGGAGTATTACCGGCAGGCAGCGCTGGCCGGCAGGCTGAGGCTCAACCAGGAGACCGTGACGGACCTGAGCATCGTGCTCAAGGCGAGTGAGGGGGATTTGGGGTGGTGAGTGGCACCTTTTATAAAGGGGGTTGGAGGTGCAGTTTGGGGCCCCCTGACATGGGGTTGGGATGGGCGAGTTGCACCTAGATGTGGGTTGGGGTAGTGAGTGATTCCTGAGGTGGGTTTTAGGAGGATAAGGCGGCGCTTATAGTGCCGATTACGTCACGCGTTGTAGCCACCCACATCATAAAGGGGGAAGGCAGAGGGACGGAGAAGCTCTGATTGGCCATAAGGGGAGACCGTCGCCGAAAAAATCAAATAACGGTGACTACCAGATTTTTGGTAGCACTGTCGCTCTGTTGCCGTCGCGTGCACTATAAGCGCAGACGACGGCGACAATGCATTTGTTTTGACACGACGGTCTTGTCGCTGGCACTATAAGCGCAGCCTAAGTGTCCTTTTTAATTAGAGCTGGCGTAGTGAGGGTGGGGTGTGCGAATGGCACCTGGGCTAAGGTTGGGTTAGGGATCCTACAGCCCTCACCACTAGATCAGTCATGTATCACAGCCTCTCGTTCCCATTAACCGTCGTCCCCCCCGCCCCCCAGACCCTTCAGTGGGATGTCACAGCTATGTTGACATTTCTTTCTTCTGTATGTTGTAGAACAATGATTTCCTCCGGAACACGGTGCACCGTCACGAGCCCCCCGTGACTGCGCAGCCCCTGCGTATCCTGGCTGATACCGACGAGATGGTGGTGGTGGACAAGCCATCGTCACTGCCTGTCCACCCCTGCGGCCGCTTCCGTCACAACACAGTCATTTTCATCCTGGGCAAAGAGCACAACCTGACAGAGCTGCACACTATCCACAGGCTGGACCGCATGACCTCCGGTGTGCTGATGTTTGCCAAGACCCTGGAAGTGTCCAAGAGGATTGATGAGCAAGTGCGAGAGCGGCAGGTAGGACTTCTCACGCGTGAGAGAGGTGGTGTCACCAACTCTCCAAGCATCGGCTGTCCGGCATTTATTTTTTAAGCGCGAGCGGAGGTGCCGTGGCCAAGCAGTGACTGGCGCTGATTGGTTGAGGTCATGTGACCCTTCAGCGTGCCTGGAAGACAATTGCATCTGTCTCGGCTAGCGCGCGCTGTGTGAGCGTGGCCTGACACATTCACATTCATTGTGCTGACCGCACCAAGCGCGGTCAGCGGCACAGTGGACTCGGCCTTAGGAAAGAGGTTATCCAATCACAACATCCTTTATCAAAACGTGTGGCGAAGTTCCAGCAATTACATGTCCTGTAGACGTTCAGATTCATTGTAGTTTGTGATACCATTTAATGGCACATGGGAGTTCGTTGTGGTTGTAATCTTGTACGCAAAGTAAGAAAAGACGACTGAAAACAAGGGATTCACCACTTCCGCTGTATTTCACTGCAATTGTCCTTTGCGCAGAGACAAAAACAGCCACAACGTTTCGGGAAGGCCAAACCCACCCTTCGTTAGAATCGCTACTTAAAAGATGCAGGGAGTCGTGAGTCTGTCTTTTTACCTGAAGACGGGTGGGCTTGTCGTCCCACACCCCGAAACGTTGTGACTCTTTCTGTCTGCACGTAGGATTGATATAATAATTGCAGTAACATACCGCTGATGTGGTTAATCCCTTGTTTGCCTTCGTCTTTTCTTACTTTGAACGGTAATTAGGCTGAGTCCCCGCTGGCGCTGAGCGTGCTCATGCTTAGAGCATGAGCGCTGGGTGTCCTGCAACTTGCACGCGCGGGAGGTAGGAGGAGAGGGGGGGGGGGTGTAATTGGAGGCTATCCGAGCAAGCGAGAAAGTTTAAAAATGTTATTTACAAAAGCGCCGAGCGTGTGTGCCCGCGCGCATCGCGTGAGCCGGAACTTGTATGTATGTATGTTGCGGACACGACGGACTTGCAGAGGGACGCTGAAGAGCATTACGAGTGGATGTGTGTAGATATCCTGAGAGTGCCTTGGCAATCTTTTCTGTATCCCTATAATTATAATATTATATACAGAACTTTCATTACCTTTTTTTTTTTTTCATTAAAGACTGGAAAACGTCATCCGATGGAACATAGTTGGACAATATGGAATTCTAACATACTATAGGTTTATACTTTAGGGTCATAAGGGGTATATATTGTGTGTGAGCTGTAAAACAGACCTTTTTCATGATCTACCTTTTGTGCTCTGCTCACAGTTGGAGAAGGAGTACGTGTGCAGAGTGTGCGGTGAGTTTCCTGAGGAAAAGCTGACCTGCGAAGAGCCCATCCTGGTGGTTTCTTACAAGATTGGCGTGTGTTGTGTGGACCCTAAAGGCAAACCCTGCAAAACGGTCTTCCAGAGGCTCAGCTACAACGGCAGGTCCAGCGTGGTGAAATGTTTCCCTTACACCGGTCGCACGCACCAGATCCGGGTCCACCTGCAGTACCTGGGACATCCCATTGTCAACGACCCCATCTACAACACCGAGGCCTGGGGACCCAACAGAGGGAAAGGGGGTGACCTGGGTAAAACCAATGAGGAGCTGCTCCGGTCACTAGTTGAAGAGCATAAAGCTAAGCAGAGTCTGGACATCTTGGCTATTTCAGAAGAGGATCTTCAGTACGGTGTGGGACTCGAGGTCTGTGAGGGCCCGGAGTCATGCACACCACCAGAACTAAACGTCAACGACTCAACAGCTGCCCAAGCAAAGGAGGAACCAGAGGCTGGTACTTCATCTCAGGAGTTGAATGCCCCAACACCGAGTCAGGAGGCAGGCAGTGACAATATCGTCTGTATCAATCAAGAGGAAAGCAGCCAAAGACTAAGGGATCCGTTGTGTGGGGAGTGTAGGGTTGTTAGGCCAGACCCGTCTCCTAAAGACCTGGTTATGTACCTTCATGCCTTGCGGTATAAGGGAACGGACTTTGACTTTTCCAGTGACATGCCAGGCTGGGCACAGGAGGAGTGGCAGGGGGAGTGAGGGGAGGATGAGGGTGTTGTGTATGAGATGTCTGTAGACTGCTTTAGAATTATGGGTTGTTGGTTTTTTATTTTTTTTTTATTACATCATTTTTAAAAATTTCAACCCGTAACACGTTTGTTTGGAGTTTTTTTTTTTTTTATTAGTTATCTTATTCAAGTCTGTGACCCAAAGCAGAATTCCCCGTCCAAACTGTGAGACTCTGAATGGCGGGGTGCAGGTGTTTTGGTTGTAGCTTGTCATCTGTGTGTAATAAGGCAAGGCTTTCTCCACACCTGCTTTTGATATTTAGTTTGCGGGGAGGCTGGGCATTCCCAGCATGCCCTCTGCTGAATAACATTCTCTGACGCAGGGGCGGCCAACTCCAGTCCTCAAGGGCCACCAACAGGTCAGGTTTTAAGGATATCCCTGTTTCAGCACAGGTGGCTGTCAATGACTGAGCCATCTGTGCTGAAGCAGGGATATCCTTGATCTGACCTGTTGGTGGCCCTTGAGGACTGGACTTCGCCACCCGTGCCCTAACTTGTTATATGACCCTGAAATCCACATATAACGTGCCACCCGCTTTATCTAGAAGCAGGTGGCACTGGTAATGTGAAATGGCTTTTAAATGTGCAGGTCAACATAACTGGTGGAAATATAAAAAAGAAGAAAATGTCAAATTGCCTTTTATGTTCTTTGTCCTGATGACTTCTCTGTAACTTTCTGTTCTGTAGAAATATTGTGAATTTTTTTTTTTCTTCGGGAGTAGTCATAAAAATGGCTGAAAATACTGCCTTATACCTTTGCTGTTATTTCAAATCTGCAATTGCTGCTGAATTATATCAATTGTGTATGACCCCTAGTAAAACTGTATGCATTGTATATTTAATTTCAGCTTTTATTGGGCTAGGTCTTCAGGCCTAAACTTGCACAGCTGGCAAACCCATTTAATTCTAAAACTGCAGTTAAATATCATAGAAATGGTGTTGTATAGCAGAGTAATTTCATTTTATTGCATCTCCATTGTATGATGCTTTGTGGTCCTGCATTGTTCAATATGTTTGCATATTGAGCAGTCGATGGAAGACACCACATGAGTTGCTGGCCTCTCTGCAGGGCGGGGGAGGGGGGATTGAGCTGTATAAAGGGGACAGTCCAGTGCAATAGCTTGGATAGGTTTTATTGCAACCTTGATTATATGCTGCACAACAGGAGTTGGGCAACCATGTTATAATTCTGGATTTTAGTTGATTCCTTTTCTACTGGCTTTTCTTGCTGCGGTTTTGACCAAAGGTCTATTTAATTTAACATTTATTAGTATTTCTTTTAAAAGAACTAATGCTCAGCCCATGCACGTTTTTCGCGCCAGCCCCGCCTTCTGCAAAGTAATGAGGTTTAACTTTTTCTCGCCTGCCTGGGGTGGCCAATTCCAGTCCCCAAGGGCTACAGATTCCTCATCAATAATACACACACACGTGACTATATAAATACAGGCAGTCTTCGGTTATCCGTGATTGGTTGTGGAAAGTGAGCGACCCAGTCAGGAAAAACACATGTGAATAAAAGACATATATAAAAAAACAATTAATGTGCAGTATTGTGATTCATTACTAAATAAATGTGCATAGATCTTGGCTCTGGGGGAGAACCTACTTACAGCACAGGTAAGGGTAAGTTAGCTTATTTCTGATACTTATAGACGATGATATGATTTGTGAGGTTTTCTTTGTGTAGGACTTTTTCTCCCCTCTTGAACTTCCCTTCTGAGGGTTACTCCAGGAAAGGTGTAGCTCAATTTCTCATGGTATGCATGTAAAAGAGGAGCAGAAAAAACGGCCAATAGTATAGCTTGCAGAGAACAAAGTTTTATAGGCAGTGAAATCGTAGGACATGTACTCACATTCAGTACACTAGGAACTAGGAACAGAGGAGGACAGGGAGACATCACAGCGGGCGCACACAGCGCAAAAGAAACCTTTATGTGCATGATATCAGTGTACTGAATGTGAGTACATGTCCTACGATTTCACTGCCTATAAAACTTTGTTCTCTGCAAGCTATACTATTGGCCGTTTTTTCTGCTCCTCTTTTACATGCATACCATGAGAAATTGAGCTACACCTTTCCTGGAGTAACCCTCAGAAGGGAAGTTCAAGAGGGGAGAAAAAGTCCTACACAAAGAAAACCTCACAAATCATATCATCGTCTATAAGTATCAGAAATAAGCTAACTTACCCTTACCTGTGCTGTAAGTAGGTTCTCCCCCAGAGCCAAGATCTATGCACATTTATTTAGTAATGAATCACAATACTGCACATTAATTGTTTTTTATATATGTCTTTTATTCACATGTGTTTTTCCTGACTGGGTCGCTCACTTTCCACAACCAATCACGACTGTACTTGTGGGAAATCCGAGCATATTTCCCTGGAAGGTTTGAGAAGTACCCTGTCGGGTAACATCATTTTATCCACTGTATTACACTTTATAATTTATTAGACAGCTGTGGCGCCTAGGCAAGTCATTTAGTATATTGAGTCTTCGGTTATCCGACACAATGCATTACTCCAAAATGGCGTTGGATAGCGAAACGTTGTAAAGCGAAACACGTTTTCCCATAGGAACACTGTTTAAATTAAAGGTTCCGTTCCTGAAGGCATTTTTAATGCTAAAATACACAAAATATTTTACGCAGACAATAAGATATGCAGCACACACATACATTAATTATATAGTGCATATACTGTATTATACTATATAATATATAATATATATTATATACACATAAACAACTTTGCAAAGCGGCGTAAGAGCGTTGGATAAGCCGTTTTGGCGCTGTAAAAATGAACATAGGTACGCATTGCACAGCGTTGGATAAGCCATTCGTTGTAAAGCGAGGGCTGCCTGTATGTATGACTCCTGTGTGTGCATACATATGTAGCCCTCTTTCCCTCTAGACTCTAGAGCAGCCCTGCACAACACGCGGGCTGCATGTGGCCCGCCGGCACTCACTGTGCGGCCCGCGGCGGCTGCTTCCCCCCCCTCCTCCTCCCGAGCCCCCTCTCCCTGCCCCCGCGAGCCGAGCCCGCTTTCCCTCCCCCCGCGAGCCGAGCCCGCTCTCCCCTTCATCCAGCAAGCCGAGCCCGCTCTCCCCTTCCTCCCCGGGGGAGCCGAGCCCGCTCTCCCCTTCCTCCCCGGGGGAGCCGAGCCCGCTCTCCCCTTCCTCCCCGGGGGAGCCGAGCCCGCTCTCCCCTTCCTCCCCGGGGGAGCCGAGCCCGCTCTCCCCTTCCTCCCCGGGGGAGCCGAGCCCGCTCTCCCCTTCCTCCCCGGGGGAGCCGAGCCCGCTCTCCCCTTCCTCCCCGGGGGAGCCGAGCCCGCTCTCCCCTTCCTCCCCGGGGGAGCCGAGCCCGCTCTCCCCTTCCTCCCCGGGGGAGCCGAGCCCGCTCTCCCCTTCCTCCCCGGGGGAGCCGAGCCCGCTCTCCCCTTCCTCCCCGGGGGAGCCGAGCCCGCTCTCCCCTTCCTCCCCGGGGGAGCCGAGCCCGCTCTCAAGTGCGGCACTTACGGTGCCCGCTGCTTGCGAGCAAGCGTGCGCAGTCCCAAGGTGATGTGAGGTGCAGGGGGGGTCATGTGCAAGGGGAGGGGGGAGTTGATGTGAAGGGGGGGATATGTGCAGGGGGGTGGAGGTGAAGTGCAGGAGGGGTGATGTGAGGTGCAGGGGTGGGTGATGTGCAGGGGGAGGGGGGGGTGATGTGCAAGGGGAGGGGGGGGTGATGTGCAAGGGGAGGGGGGGGTGATGTGCAAGGGGAGGGGGGGGTGATGTGCAAGGGGAGGGGGGGTGATGTGCAAGGGAAGGGGGGGTGATGTGCAAGGGGAGGGGGGGGTGATGTGCAAGGGGAGGGGGGGGTGATGTGCAAGGGGAGGGGGGGGTGATGTGCAAGGGAAGGGGGGGGTGATGTGCAAGGGGAGGGGGGGGTGATGTGCAAGGGGAGGGGGGGATGATGTGCAAGGGACGGGGGGGGTGATGTGCAAGGGGAGGGGGGTGATGTCCAAGGGGAGGGGGGTGATGTGAAGGGGAGGTGATGTGCAGGGGGGGTGATGTTCAGGGGGGGTAAGGTGAAGGGGGGTGATTGGAGGGGGGGGTCATTGGAGGTGCAGAGGGGGGTGGTTGGAGGGGGGGTCATTGGAGGTGCAGGGGAGGGTCATTGGAGGTGCAGGGGAGGGTCATTGGAGGTGCAGGGGAGGGTCATTGGAGGTGCAGGGGGGAGAATGATGTGAGGTGCACGGGGGAGAAGGATGTGAGGTGCAGGGGGGTGGGAAGTGTGTGGTGTGCAGGGGGGTATTGTGTGTTTGATGTGGAGGGGGAGTATTATGTGTGTGGGTGAGGGGGAGAGATGGGGGTATGAGAGATAGATGGGGAGTATCGCAAAGGTTGATAGTGAGGGGTTCTGGGGGAGATATGAGGATGAGGGGTGCTGGGGGAGATATATGAGGATGATGATGATGAGAGGTGCTGGAGAAAAGATGATGATGATTTTACCCGTGCGGCCCAAATTTTTTTTCCTTGGAGCAGTTTGGCCCTTCTCGCTTAACGAGTTGTGCAGGCCTGCTCTAGAGTGAAGGGTCTATTAGTGCAGGCGTTACATGTTGGCTCACAGAGATCTGAGCCTCCGCCACTGGGAGCCTGGGGTAACGAATATACTGAGTGGCAGCGCCTCCACCTGCACGGGATCCCAATTGGATGAAATAACCCCAAGCAGGAACCAATAATAACAGCCCTGCAAAGGGAGCTGCCCTTACTGCATGATGGTGAGGGAGGGGGAACCGGAGACCATTGTTACACATACATACTGTATCATTTTCTTTAAATTGTCATAAAACATAGAGGATGCACCGGAATTGGGTCACTGCTTTATAGAAAGTGGCCAAGTCACATTCCAATTAAAGATAGGTGCAAATATATGTATATCTGATACAGAATTAGAAAGGTATACTACTGCTGTTCTTTTGTTTTGACAAACCAATAAAAAGGGATTTTTAAAATAAATATGAATGTTCTGTGACTTTTTTGTTTTTTTGTGGGGTTAGTTGATGCAAGAAAGGTGACACTTTGAAATGTTGTATTTATAGAACAAATAGAAAAATAATCCGACGAGGATGGGATTCGAACCCACGCGTGCAGAGCACAATGGATTAGCAGTCCATCGCCTTAACCACTCGGCCACCTCGTCAGAGATACGGAACACTGTCTCCGCACAGTGTAGACTCTGAATACATACTGGTACGGTCAGTTATAGCTATTTCTTTCTATATTGCATTAAATATCCTGTACGTTAAACCGCGCCTGTGAGAGCAGAGAAGGAGCTAGGGAGCCGGCATACATTGCATACACTCAGATGCTGTTGAGGGCCGCCCGCAGCATTATTGGCAGAGCCGCCACACTCTCTTCAACTGGGGTCTCCCAAGTGTTAATACAGGACTATTTATTTACATCGCTGCGAACTCCTCCAGCGCGGGTGACGATGCACAGGGAGATAAATAACTAGTTTCTCGCTCAGGCACTGAGCTGGTGATCTCGGGCGGGCGGGCCAGCCGGAGGTTAGCATAGAGGGGGTGTGGTCAGGACCCCTGCGCGCGCAGCCGGGTGGCGGTTACATTTGAAATTGTGACGCTGGGTACTAAAGATGAGGAGAATAATAATGGAGGCGGGAAGTTTCCGCCGATAACCGTCACCTCACCGGGCAGCGCGAGGGGCGGAGGGAAGGTGAGAGGGGGAGTAGGCCGCAGCCTCCGGCAGGGGGGAAGTTACCTCAGACCGAGGGGAATATACTCGGGAGTGGCGGCGAGGCCTGAGCGGGATATATACTGTATGAGAGCCAATAATACTCTAATAATAATGTGCTGGGGTCATGGTGACATCTAATTTATTTATATATATATAATGAACTTATATACTGTATAATCATATCATTGACGTGTGTGTGTGTGTGTGTGTGTGTGTGTGTGTGTGTGTGTGTGTATACACACACACACACACCTTTTGTAATGCGGTGTGTACACTGTGGTCTCTTCATTAATTTATATTTACACACACACACACACATACACTCTTACATCACTAACATTCAGGGACCATTGAGCACCTCGCCATAAATCGCATTTACACCGGGGGAAGGACAAGCACAGATAACATTCCAAGAGACACTGTTTTTAAGTAAAACCCTTGCTGCTTTATTCATTGTAACATCGCCGGAAGAGGAGATCAGAGATCTCTTCCGGTGGTTGGACATTGAATGTGTGTGTATATATCTATATCTATCTATATCCAGTGTTCGACAAACCTATACATTTGCACGCCACGGGCGAGTGGATTTAACATCGTGGCGAGCTCCTATTGGCCCAAGCAGCCCACGTGTGGTACTAGGTGGCGAGTAGATTTTTTTGTGTGGCGAGTAGATTTTTTGGTGATTTGTCAACCACTGTCATATATATATATATATATATATATATATATATATATATATATATATATATATATATATCTGTACTGAAGTACTCATTTATTGTGCACTGTGTGTGTGTGTGTGCATGGTAACAATGTATTGTATTATATGCATACAGTGGATGAAGACAGTGGCATATGTATGTAAAGGAGTCGGGACACAATAACTAATAATATAAAAAAGATTGGGGCGGGTGCTGCTGCTAACATACTATGCAGAATGGAAAGCCGGCACACCACATGGTACAATAAAGTTGTCATTACTAGCGTTACGTTTCCACTATCCCAATGGGGCCTTTATCAGATCGGAAAAACGCGACACTAGTAACTGCTGCGACCCGTCAGTCATACCGGGAAGGACGGGCGCTTCAAACTCAGAGAAGGGGATTTAATAGCGCAATGTTTCGGCTCAAACGATATAAAAAGGCCCCTGTTTGAGTCAAAATATTGGGCTATTAAACCGTTTGTGTTTATAAGTCTTATATGTTCTGTATATGCTATTAACATAATACAGATACGGGCCGGTGATGCAGGGAGTTTATTATTATATTTAGAGATTCTGGTTTTCTGTTATTTTTTGTTCTCCGGTGTTTATTTAAAAAAAAAAAAAAATCAGTGTTAACAATGGAAAAAATTGGCACGTATTTAAATTTGGGGTTTCTTCTTTTTTAAAGGAAACAAATAACAACAATAGTGCAACACAGTATACACAATTTAAATACGAATCGGATAAATCTGTGGATGTTAAACTCGCGTGCTCCACGTGAAAATCGGGCAGTAGGGTTATATAGAGTAACCAACTCAGAAGAACATCTAGATGGGCTCTTCAGGGCCCCTGGCTTCCTCCTGCTGGTATATGGGTTGGAAAGTTTGAGGGCAGGGTGCCCTTCACAGTGGCCCAGGGTGTCTGACAGTCTTGTGCAGTGTGGTCCCTCTTGTATCCAGGAGGCGTAGTACACCTGGACCACGCTGCACAAGTCGGTGGATAAAATTTGCGCCCTCATTTTTTGTGCCACTACTGTGTCTGGACTGGGTTTGAGTCCTGTTTGGGAGCTGCACTTTTTCCAAGGATAGTATCAATTTTGATTAATCACCATACCACATTGAACTATATTTACGTTCACTTAAATATCATTGCACATTTTAAGTAGTGCTGTTTGCGCTTGCACCTTTTTTTTCTTCTTTGACGTGATACAGTGACATCAATTTTGGTTAACATCAGATGATTGTCTACATTGTGCTTCTTTATATAGAGTTAATCTACATAAGGTTGTGCAGTACAATTGTGCAAATGTTCATGGGGATTGAGCAAGAAATATAAAAAGATATGATGAAAAACAAAAGGGGTCCTTTTTTCCTGACCATGATGCAGAGCGTTCCTACTGATTTCTTCTTGCCTGCATTCATTGGTCTGTACCCAGAGCTTGGATAAACGAAGCTACTGCACAGCTATATTTGTTGCTGGTTTTTAGGACCTTGTGTACAGTAGGTTGAGTATAAAACTGCGTGTCTGTTCCAGGGTCTTCAAATCCTATTAAAATGGACAGAAATGATCTTATCCAGAGTAATAAGTAAGTACACTTTAATACAACTTTAATACAACCTTTTAGTTGTTACAGATTTGTAAGCATTACTTACTTTTACATTCCAAAAATGTTTTTAAAATATAAATGTAATGCTCGCTTGTGTGGAGCTAAATCCAAGGTGAAAAAAGACTGTTCTAAAGAATCACAAATAGACTGTATTTCAAATTGTGATCATGGTGCTTACACTATAAAATAATCAGCCGGAATAACCTTTTTAACCATCTAAAATGTATTATTTTTATTTTTCCCCCCAACTTAAAAATAAATAAATGGTCTGAATGTTTCTCTAATTTTGGAACTTTTCTTCCATGCCAGTGACCTGACTGAGAGCAGCCGCAGAAGAAGACTTTCCTCTGTAAGCGTCTATTTTATATTTGCTTTTACACAATTCTTTTGATACTTCCAACACCTTCAACTTGAAGCTATTGAGTGTGAGAAAAATTCACTAATCTGACCGCTCAAAACAATACCACAGGGTGACCTAGCACAGTCTCGCTCTTAAAATACTGTGTACCAATCCGGCCATAGGATGAAGTCCTGCAGTGGACCCCTATGAAGCTTCTGTCCATTTTACAGGGGTTATTCACCAAGGTACGTTGAAGGTTAACGCACCTGATCCTTTGTTAATGGCCATTCAAGACAATGGTAGTTACCAACGGATCAAGTGCATTAACCTGCAACGTACTGGTGAATAACCCCCACAGTGTTTCACTGCATATAGCACAAGGATATCTGCATTGTCCCCCAGTCCTGCCATGTGGATTTTCAGTTTGCAAACCTATGATCACCAATGCACTTCCAGTGTTTTTTCTTTTAATACCGATTCTTTTTCTTTAGATTTTGAAAGCACCTCGGAGCCCTCTCCGAGATCTAGGAAGCGGGAATGAGCTCCACCAGGTTTGTGTGCAGTATCCAACCTATATGGCATGCTTACATTAAAAGTTTTGTCTTGTTAAAGTAGCATTTTCTGCCAGGTATTTAAAGATGCCATGCTGATTAAGATGAACAGAAAACGACCTGTTTAATGGTTGGATTCTAGGTGATTGATTTTTAGATAAGATTTGAAAGTGTTGCCAATGCTTCTAAGCAATTGTGAAGCAACGTTAGGGATCTGCTTCAGGCCGTGCGTATAGAGCCCGCAACGTGACGCCGCCCAAAAGCAAATACATTGCCGCCGCGTGCGCTTATAGGAAGCGCGGCGGCGTGGACTTTGGAAGCCGGGAATATTTGATTTTTGAAGGGCTGTCCGCCTCATGCGCCAGCCCCATAACAAATCAAATGCCCGGAAGCACGCGCCGCCGCCGCAAAGCGAAATATAACTGTTGCTGACGGAGACGGGTGGCGTCACGCGTCGCCGGTCGCGGGCACTATACGCACGGCCTTTGTTGTATGTGAGCCTTGATAAAGTGCGTGAGCACGAAATATGTCGGCTCCGTTTTTTTGCCTGTCATTTGATCCGATGAGTGAATAAAGCTGAATTTTGTAGTTACCCTCTCCAGCAATTTTTGTTCTCGTGGTGCATTGCGTTTTCCTATTTCTATTAGTTGTATGTATGTCTTTATATAGCGCCATTAGTGTACATAGCACTTCCCAGCAGTAATACATGTGACATAATCATAAATAACAAATACAAATAACACATAATGGGAATAAGTGCTTCAGACATAAGTGACAATTAGGAAAAGGAGTACCTGTCCCAAAGAGCTTACAATCTATTTGGTAGGTAGGAAGAACGTACAGAGACCGTAGGTTCCAGTAAGTGCGTCTGCAGGGGGTCATGGTCGATGTATGAGGTGTAAAGTATCAACCACAGAGCTACTCCTCTGCTTCGTTAAGGAGTTGTGTTTTAAGTTGGGTCTTAAAGGTGGATAGAGAAAGTGCTTGTCGGGTACTGAGGGGAAGGGCATCCCAGAGCTGTGGGGCAGTCAGTGAAAAAGGTTTAAGGCGGGAGAGGGCTTTGGATACAAAGGGGGTAGAAAGAAGACATCCTTGAGCAGAACGCAAGTGTCAGGATGGAGCATAGCGAGAAATTAGGGCTGAGATGTAAGGAGGGGCAGAAGAGTGTAAAGCTTTTTAAAGTGAGGCGGAGAATTGTGTGAGATACGGATTTGATAGGAAGCCAGGAGAGGGATTTCAGCAGGGGAGACGCTGAGACAGATTTTAGGAAAGAGTAGAGTGATTCTGGCAGCAGCATTTAGGATAGATTATAGGGGAGACAGGTGAGGGGCAGGAAGGCCGGCGGGCAGGAGGTTACAGTAATCGAGACGGGAGAGAATGAGGGCCTGAGTCAGAGTTTTAGCAGTCGAGTAACAGAGCATCTTTGTTTATATTGCGGAGGAAAATCCTATAGTTTCCTTTTATTTGTTTGGCTAGGTCCCCGCTGCAGCAGGTAGCGCACGCGACCGCGTACCTCTCACCAGCCCCTTACCACCTCTATAGCTGGTCCCGGTGTCACCTCGCTTCCTGGCGCACTTGATACTGTGACGCGTCAGCCGGCAGGGGATAGAACTGGATTGTGTTCCCGTGCGGCGTCACATGGTGCGCCAGTGAGCCAATCAGGGACAGGATGTAATGTCAATACATTTTCGTTCCATGCAATTTCATTTGTCCTCTTTTTGAGAAATGTGACTTGTTTTCCCCAAATATATATAAATGTGAGATGAGCGTCTAGCATGATCGATTTTGGAAAGCTCAGTCTTGTATGTGGTCTGCTCTTTCGAGTTATTTATTCGGGTTGAGTACTTGAAAAACCATGAAACCTTAAGTCAGAATGGTTTGGTTACTGAAACATTATTTAATTGGAGTTAAGGCTTTACTCTTCAAGTTTAAATATTGAACGTGTGTATAGTGTGCAAAGATAACTTTTCATAGCACCAATTCCTTTTTTATATATATATATATATATATATCTATCTATATCTCTCTCTATCCCTTGAACCACTGCTTCCTTTTCATTGGGAGCCCCCGTCATGGCCATACCCCCTGGTCCATTTTGGCCACGCCCTCCCCCCCCTCCTAAAAAAAAAAGGCTGCCTTTAGATCGCGGTGAAGCGCTGTGCACGCGCCGCCAGGACGGGGGAACTTGGCCTTTTGCTGCATATTAAGGATCCTTTTCCTCTCCCAATTAGTTCTGTGGGTGAGAGTGGTTATTGTTTCATACAACCTTAGGATAACATCAGATTAATGCATCCCACTCTATTCGATTTTAAAAGAATATGAATAATTTTATTATGATGGAATTGTCCTATATTTAACTCATCCATAGAAGTAGCTTAACTTGTATACAGTTCCAGTTTTAACTACTGTATCCTGCTACTGGATAGATCTAGTATGGCTTTTTTCTTACCTTACTGAGCAAGTTAACAATAAAATATAATTCAGATCAGAACATTTAAATCCCCAAAAGGGGTTCTGGTAAGTCCCGATGTGCACTTTTTGTTGCCAAATGTGGCAGAAATTGTTTGTCGTTCTTAGGGATGTGGTGCTGGCTTTTTTTCTGTTCCCAACCTCCTTTTTATCCTGTTGTCCAAAGCAAATAAATCTGTTCCTTCTCGCAGGATTCTTGCCTTGTGAAGCGGCGCAAAAGTTCTCGCCGAGTTAGTTTTGCAGAGACTATAAGGTATAGTAATTACTGCGGGATATGCCCAATCTCGACATGCTTTCATGTTCGGCGTCACTGTACGGGAAGGCATCCTGAGGACACACTTAAATACATTTGCAGATTCCCTTTAAATTTCGACATGGAGGATTTACAAAAAACGGCCATGGTCAGTGGTGCTTATTCTGTTAACGTGAAATTAAAAATCTGCTGAGGGGAGATACACGGGGCACCTAAGATGTGAAACGGACAGATCTCTGATTAAAAAGCCAGTGGTAAGCGGCAGAAATTGCCATCAGAAATGCCCCCAAATTCCCCTTCATGGCTTCATCAGGGTACGTCTGACGTCACTTCCTCAGTGACGCCGGCTCATCGGAGAGGTGTGGGCGCATACTTTGTCGGAGTGCTTCGCAGACTGCATCCGTGGGCAGCAACAGCACTCTGACTGTCAGCAGTGTTATACTTGCTACATTGATCTATCTAACGGGGCTTTCAACACTGAGTCATAAGTGTCATACTGTATTGTGTTT
This sequence comes from Ascaphus truei, assembly GCF_040206685.1. NCBI lineage: Eukaryota > Metazoa > Chordata > Amphibia > Anura > Ascaphidae > Ascaphus > Ascaphus truei. The sequence continues at coordinate 13,717,928 of NC_134491.1, forward strand.
ACCACTTAGTACTCGCCCGACTAAACTGTTCATGTCTAACAGTTATGGGGTAAGAGGTCCCCGATTGGGCTCCTACTTACAATACGGGTTACTTTTCAGACACTACATCAGTAGCTCCATTGACCTATTGCAGATTCAAGTATGACCAATTAATCCATCAATTATTTCATGATGGGATAATTGGTGGCTATATAATTATATATCCACCCAGATATTACCTGTGTGGATCACTAGCGTTTAGTTTTCACTTATACTATAATATTTAAAATACATTCACAACTAGCTTGATCAGCAACACGCCCACACTACTTCGGTCTATTTTTAATTGTTTTTTTTCCTGTTTCGTCCGTCCTTGTTGAGTTCAAACAGTATCATTTTAGTTATTTCTAATAAGGTCTAATATTTTAATTTATGGTGTTTCTTTAGTGCCACACAAAATGTTACTAAAAGCAAATACGCTTTTGTGATTAACATTTTATACAGTTTATTTTTAATGTGCTATCCCACCTGTCGGCACATACTGAAGTTGCATTAAGCTATGTAACCGCTTCTATATTTTTTAACAATAGTATTCTGATTTTAAGGTTTATTGTAATATTGTAGAATTATGCCTAAAATCCTGAACAGCACAGTAACATTTCACAGGATATACAATATACATTAGAGGAGATCTATACTTGCCGTAATTGCAGAATTGCACTCAATATGGGTGTATTGTGCCTAGCCATTGCCGTTTTTGAACATTTTCAATCGGTCTAGGACATTTGGTTTAGGCCGTTTTTACCGCGACCAAATCTCTGCCGGCGTTTAACTGCTACACACCTTGCCACCATCTGCTCCGCCGCCAAGGTAAGTCCCTAACCTTGACCTAAAAACCCCTAATGCTAACCCCTACCCCAAAATCCTTAACCCCCTAACCACTAAATGTAATCCTTAAATGATCTTACCTCAGCGGAGTGACTTTGCCGGAGGGTTCCCCTGCGAGTGAACGCAGGCGGATACTTGGTCGCGGCGAGAACAAATGACAGATGCCGTTCTCGGTGATGTCTGTGTCCCCTGAACAAAATGATTGGAACATCGGTATTTGTCTTACACGGGAAGTCGGTGGGAAAATGGATTTGTGAAAAGTAAAGGTTATTGGCACAAAAATCTATTTTTGGTTCAGCTTGTTCCTAATGCAGAGAAAGAAATTCACTTTGTCAAAGTAAAATATCCTAAAACGAATATTTCTTACTGTAGGGTATTCACCCCAGAACTTCAAGCTGCCGGAGCAGAGACGGCTGATACTGAAGGTAATTGGGTGCTTTGTTTTCTCTCTGCTATTTTGGTCTTTTGGCCCATTGATTTTTTATTTATTTTTTTATTTTAATTATGTGATATTTTGATTAGAATATGTTAAAGTAGAAATCATTCCAGTGCCGCAGGGGGGCTCAACTCCAGTCCTGAAGGCCCCCAGCAGGTCAGGTTTTCAGGATATCCCAACTTCAGCATAGGTGGCTCAGTTTTTAATTTAGGCAGTGATGAGCCACCTGTGCTGAACCATGGATAACCTGACCTGTGTGCGTGTATTGAGGACTAGAGTTGAGAACCCCTGAGTTAAAGCATTTTTACATTCTTGTTTACAATGAAAAACCTGGTTCTAGTCCATATATTTACTTCCTTTCACAGGACACGGAGCTGCAAGGAAATCAGAGAATGAGTAAGTTCCGTGCCTAGATCACCACTGATTTGAGCTCTGCAGTTGAGCAGTATTTTGCTGTTGGCCTTCTCTGCTGCCTGGAGTATTTGGGTGGAAATCCTCCTCTTAAAGCAGCAGCCCCCTGTCTAATTTTAAAGTATTGATACATGTACCCGTTTACACTGCTTATAAAGGAGGAATTTGATCACTTTTAAAATGGCTGCTCTCTTCTCTTAATTGGCAAAACTGAATTGAGATGCTAAATAGAACATGCCCTGTTACCATTTTAACCCCTTTGCTGCCAGAAGAGCCTTTAATGCAGGGCTGGCAACTCCAGTTCTCAAGGGCCACCAACGGGCCAGATATTGGGGATATCCCTGCTTCAGCACAGGTGGCTGTCATTGATTGTGCCAGATGTGCTGAAGCAGGGATATCCCCAATACTTGGCCTGTTGGTGGCCCTTGAGGACTGGAATTGGGCACTCCTGCTTTAATTCATTGTGAACTGTCAGTGAATGGGCAAAAATATCAGTTGATGCAAGTCTCTTTGTTTTTAATATTTTGATCCATACAACTTTTTTTCTTAACATGTTTCATCTGTTTTCAATCATTTGCATGTTCCCCCTTAAGCTGGTTCTGAATTTGGTATGCTAAATAATTTTAAAATGTTAACTTCCAGTAATGAAGAAGCAGCCAATACAAGGGGCCAGATTGCAGGTAAGTCTCACTACTTAAAACTAGATTGCTATGGGAGAGTTAAGCTGTTCTAATGACAATTGGCATTCTTTTATAGATTGCATATTTAGGTACAACTTAGGTCACATATGCAGGGCCGCTGAGAGGGGGGACTGCAGGGGCGGTGTCCCGGGCCCGCTGGCTGTGGGGGGTGGGCGGGGGGTTTGGCTCCAGCCAACCGGCGTTGCAAATTTTCCCCGACTTCTAGCCAGGCCCTGCTGACGGTCACAGCCGGGCCCTGGCTCTCCGCTGCCTGCAGGACCTTTCCTCTCTGTCGCACACCGCTGAGCTTTCAGCGCGCTGTCGGAGCCCCGGCACTCTGCGGCGTGGGACAGAGCGAAGGAACGGTCCGGCAGGCCACTGAGAGTCGGGGCCCGGCTGCGACCGGCAGTAGGGCCTTGCCAGAAGTCGGGAGAAATTGGGGTCTTTTTTAGATGTATTTGGGTGGGTTTTGTATGTATGGGGGGGGGGAGGGTTATATGTATTGTGTTTTTTTTAATATATATATATATGTATTTGGGGGATACACTTGCGGGGGTGGGGATTTTTTTTGTATATATTTGGTGGTTGGAAGTTTTTTGCATTGGGGGAGAGAGGGGAATCCCGGTCAGAACTGTAGTCCTGGGCCCCGGGAAATCTGTCTGCAGTCCTGCACATATGTCATAGTTACATGGCCTCTGAAATTACCTGTTTATTTCAATATCTTCAACTCCGACTGCTGAAATAGTTTTCTTTTGACACCAATTTTATTTGAGTTGTTTTATATGGCTATGCCAGTGATGTAAAACAGTGGGGGGAAAGCTCCTGGCTTTACTCAACATTTGTCAGTCATGAAAACTTTCAAAACCTTTGACAGCATAAAGCTAAATATAATTCTATAACTGGATACAGGAGGGCCCCGGGCATGCGGTGGGTTCCGTTCTAAGAACCCGCCGCAAAGCGAAAAGCGCTAGAAAGCGGAACCGGCGATTTTCAGCGAGTGCGCATGTGCAAACCGGCAATTCCCCGCGCATGCGCAACCTCCGTTCGGCTCATGCGCACCCTCGTCAACCGCCCATGTGCATCAATGCAATCCACACAATAAGTCATTCGCTAAGTTACCCTGTAACGATTCACTAAATGACTGCAGAGGAGAATTGACACAGTGACTTTGTAAATGGTTGCTATGGAAACAAAAAAGGCTTGTTGCGTTATAATACATTAAAAATTGAATTCTGAGTTTAAAAAAAAGTGATGCAGGTATTTTTAGACAGAACTGATTTGGTTAAAAAAAAGTAGGATATTGCTTGGTCTGCAACTTCAAGTCACTTTTTTTTTTTTTTTTAAGGCTTTTAACAAAGAGACATGTTTTTGTGACGGGTGACATTTGGATCCGGTTATACAGAGTGTTTATAGGCATTAAATACCACGTGTCTTTCACAGAAGGAGGCATTGCATTTATTCATTTAACATGCAGATCTTTTCTCTTCCTGTAGGGATGGAGACATTGCTACATGCCCCTATCCAGGCTCCAATTCAACAGTCTGAGGTATTCGTGTCTTTCATTCCGATAAGCCAGGGGTGGCCAACTCCTCAAGGGCCACCAACAGGCCAGGTTTTCAGGATATCCCTTCAGCCACCTGTGCTGGGAGGGTGGGGGAGCCGTGAACTTGAGTTGGCCAACCCTGCTATAGGCTGTTTTCAAAATATTATCTGGCTTTGACGACATATTGCCTTTTTTTGCATTTTAGATAGTACTGCGGATGAAATGTTGTCCGTCTTCTGCATAATTCAAATTTTAAATATCTCTTTCTTCTCTTTTTTATTTGATAGTGGAACTATGTGGATTACGCTAAAAACCATACCGTGCTCTTCTCTGGTGACAATGATATGGATATGACTACAAGTAACACTGTAAGCATCGCTGGTTTCTTGGAAGAAAAACCACAGAAAATAGATATAACTTCATTGTTGTCTAGCTTTAGTTCTCAAGGCAAGGATAAAACCAAAAACATGGATCTTACATTCTCAACTTCCGCTCCAAAAACGCTATGTTTTGAATCAATCGCTGAATCTTCAGGGCAGAAAAAAATAAACTTTGGTGATTTCTTGGATAATTTAAAATCAACAAAAGCATCAACTAGCTACGTTGAGGGGATTGACAAAGAGAACCTTTTTCTTGACTTTGTACCTTCTGGCATTTCTAAAGAAAATGCCATACCAAACAGTGGGAAAATGTATGTGTTTCACCATACACAAGAGGATACTGGAAATGTGACTCGTATTTTCAGAGAACAAGATGATGGACTGGATTTAACAAAATGCCACACAACAAATATAACATCTTTCATTCCTATGTCAAACAAGGAATTCCCAAATTCTTTTCCACCACTCGGTACCTCCGGAGAGAATGCAGATAAGTGGCGTAATCAAGAATTGCGTAACCTTACATTACAGCAAACTGACCTGCCTATTAAAGATTCAGAAATCGTATTCAAGGACCAAACTGTATTTCTTGAAGATATGGATATAACTAGAAGTCATACCGTTCACATAGACGGTTCAAAAAGGCAAAACATACTTAATGATGTCGATTCCCGAGCCAAAATGCCGGTATCAAATGAAAGGAATGTATTCCCCTTTGAGAGAACCGTTCTATTTACAGATTCAAATGATATGGAGTTTACAAAGAATCATACAGTTGCGTTAAACAGCAACATTGGAGCAGGTGTTCATGAATCTGTTCAGAGGAAAAAGCAGGAGATCTCTATGAAACATGCTGCAGTTTCTCCAGAAGAGGATATGGACCTTACTAAAAGCCATACAGTAGCTCTAGATCGACAAAGTATGGAACAACTAAAATGTAATACAACAGCACCTAGCTGCAGCTCCAGGAAAAAGGAAAATAGTTGGTCCCATCTAGCAAACGGTATACAAAACCATGGCAGATCTTTACCTGTTCAATTGGCAGATACCAAAACCATTGCTTTTTCTGAGGAAGATATCGATTTGAACAGTAGTCAGATTGGACCGGGTACTAATAGCACCTCAAAATTTAGACCGTGTATGCCTCGACATGATGATGCATTCCCCCATTTTTCTGTCACTAATGAAAAAATGATTCTTCCAGACCAAGACATGGACTTAACGCAATGTGGCACTGCTTTACTTAACATTGCGCCCCACACGGGGGGGTTGGCGTCCAATGACACAGATTATCATACAAAATCTGAGCATGTCAAACTTCAGGACTCTGAGGAATTTGCTAAAAGTCACAATTATTTGCTCAACACAACTGCAAAGATTTCTAAACTATCGGAGCCATCAAGGAAGTCTTTGTCTGTTACTCATTCAGATCTTTCATTACCTAAATCAATCCTTTCCTCTGGACAAAGTCATAATTATAGGAACAAAATGGATTGTGAACAGTATACAATGTTTCCAGTGGTTGAAAATGACATTGATGGTACAAAATATGAGAACATGGTTTCACCTTGTGTTTCCAAAGAATATCTACCCATTGCTTCAGCTGAAAGAACTGTTGTGTTTTCATGTGACCATGATGATATGGAATTTACAAAATCCCACACAATTGCTATTGATGATAACATTTTAAAGGAAACAAACATTCCTAGTATGTCAAAGTACTGTCAAAAAGATAAAAGAACACAAATTAGTGGCTTACGGCTGTCGTCTGTTTCCAATAAAAGTGTTTTACTTCCAACAGACAATGAGATGGAACTAACCAAAAGCCACACGAGGGTTATTAATGGAACCCCCTGGCTAAATGATCGAGAACATTGTACTACACCTTCAGATCCCCCGGAAAAAACTGCTGTCTTCACAAGTGGCCTAGATGACATGGACATTACAAAGTCGCACACTGTGGGTATTGATCACAAAAGAATGGAAGAGGCATTGGGACGCAGCACGGTGAATTCATTTAGCAACAATAAAAGAAAAAGTGTAGCTGGTTTAAGAACGTCTTGCATTCCTCCTGACAAGACCGTACAGCTGCAGGATGATATGGAGCTGAACGAAGTTGGCATTAATTGCTTGCATGCTGAAACAGCCGTTCAAGATGTGGAGAACAGAACTATAACAAGTGTTGTTCCTAAAGAGAAAACGGTTTTGTTTTCCTGTGACCAGGATGACATGGATATGACTAGGTCACACACATTTGCTATTGATGGCAAAGTCATGTGTGAAGGAATCCAAAATAACCAACATACCCATTTAACCGCTAGGCGAACATCAGGCTTGGATTTCTCTTCTGATACTAATAAGACTACTGGTTTCACAGGGCTTGAGTATGATATGGAACGTACAAAAAGTCACACCATGGTTATTAATGGGAAGGAATTTCAAGCTGGACTGCACAATCAGTCTGTCCCTGGAGTTTCAATTAACAGAAGCACAACTCTAACATCACGTGATCAGGATGATATGGACCATACAAAGTCGCACACTGTTTCTATTGATAACAAAATTACAGAAGAAACATTGAGTGGGGAAGTTTTAAAGTCCTTTAGCAATACTAAAAGGAAAAGTGTACATGATTTAAGGATGTCCTTTATTCCCCCAGTGAATAGTATAGAGGAAAGAAAAATAAACGCTGATGAAGTCATATCATTTTTGGAACAAAATCCCATAGTATCCAGAACTTCACAAGATAAAACTGTTTTGTTTCCATGTGACGTGGATGATATGGACATGACAAAATCACATACAGTTGCTATTGAAAATAAATTAATGTGTGAAGAACCCAAAACTAGTCAAAGACCGCAGAGATACAATGCAAACATTGGATTTCAGTTTTCTTCAGTTCCTGGTGAGACCTTGTTTGAGGATGACCTAGAACTTGCCAAAATAGTTCCTGACAGCACAAGTTCAGTAGGGCTGCACGATAAATCTGATTCTGCAGCAGCTTTCTATAAAAGTGGAGTCCTTGCAGGCTACAGACAAGATAATATGGACTTTACAAAATCACATACAGTTTCTATTGATAACCAATTAATGAATGGGATGTGTAAGGAAGGACTCAACACCGTCAACGTTACAAAAAGGGAAAGTTTCTCTGGTTCTTGCATTCCTTGTGATAAGACTGATTTCATAGTGGATGAAATGGAGATGACACAGACACATGGAAATGTTTGTACGTTATTTGGAAAGACCATTGCACCAGCTAGGGAAAAGAGAACTAGTTTAATTAGAACTTCCCAGGATAAGACACTGTTTTCATGTGACCAGGATGACATGGATATAACACAGTCACATACTGTCGGTATCGAAAACAAAATCCTGGGTGATGTAACCAAAATTCAACATTCTCATGAGAAAGAAGCACTAAGAAGTGGCTTAATGGTCTCTTCTGGTCATATAAATAAGACTGTTTTTAACGTGTTGGTGGATGACGTGGAATTTACCAGAAGCCACACAATGGTTATTGATGGGAAAAACATGTTGGCGGAGCTGAAAAAACAGTCTCATTCACAAGTTTCAATCAACACATCTACTTCTCAATCAGCATGTGGTCAAGCAGACATGGACATTACCAGGTCATGCACCGTACCTATTCATAATGTATCCGAATCCACAGCTCATAGGATCAGTAATCCCAGGAAGTCTTCTATTACAAATAAGTCTGTTCAGCAAATAAATGCTATGCAAGTGAATACAAAAGGAATCGAGGATGAAACTTTATCCGATAAGAGCGGTAAGCTTTCTTTGGCCAAAACTCTGCATGACAAAACAGTTGTATTTTTATGTGACCAAGATGAGATGGATATTACCAAATCACATACTATTGTTATAGAAGATGCTAGGAAACCAAGTTTGCAGACTTCAAAAATACAAACTAATAGAACTGTTCCCAGTGATCAAACATTTGCGTGTGCTTCGGATAATATTATGGAAATCACAAAGAGCCACACAACAATAATCCGTAGAGGAAAAGGTTTGCCCATTAAACAAGAGGTGTCATTTATGCCCTCTGCTTATGCTGACAAGACTGCTGTCTTTACCTGTGATGACAGCATGGATTTCACCAAATCTCAAACTACCAGAATTGACAGCAAAATGGTAGAGGCACCCAAACATCTGGAAATGTTGAAGCCCTTTTCTAATATTAACAGCGGGATTATGTTGGGCTTAAGTATGCCTACTGTTACAAAGGACAATACAGTCAAGTTTTCAGCGGATGACGGAGATCTGGAAATGACAAAGTGCCCCACCGTAGCTATAGAAAGTGGCAGCACAATTGGAGAACGGCAAGATAACTATGTAGCTGCTACTAATAAAACTTTTCCAGGTGAGCAAGCAGATATGGATATGACTGAAGCCCACAGTATTCTGATAGATGTAGACAACATGGAACGGGCCAAATGTCAGGATGTAAAACATGAAAGGAAAAGCATGTCTTTGTGCATGAAAGACCGGCCCGTTCTGTTTTCACTGGACAGTGATGACATGGACATCACCAGAAATGATGTTAAAACCGCAGTTTCAGCTCCGAGATCAAACGTGGCTTTCACCGATAAAACCGTCAAGTTCACAAGTAACCTTGATGACATGGATCTAACCAAATCTCAAACCGTTGCTATTGACAACAAAATGATAGCCGAGAACAAAGAGATTATGCCTGATATAGGAAAAAATGTAAGAGAAAGTATTGCTACTTTTAGGAAGACTTCGTTAAATAAAACGGTGAACTTTTCAGAAAATGTAAGCAACATGGTGTTCACCCAAATCCATACTGTATCAATAGAGGGTACAACAGCAGTGTCACCCACAAAACGTGGCCTTCCTGTTATTGCTGGGACTAGTGTGTTTTCAGATGCTCAGGATGACATGGACATCACTAAATCTTGCACAGTTGCTATCGACAGTGACCCTTTAAGGGAAACTAAAGACCTGGAGACTTTTGGTACAAAAAGCAGCATAAGGAAAAGTCTTGGAAACCTGTTGTACTCCTCCAATGATGCCCAGGGCTTGCTTTCAGGTGGGAAAGTAGATTGTGCAGGAAACGGGTTAAATTCCGTTCATGGTGTATCCGTTAATACGTTTGTCAACTGTGAGAAAATAGGAGCTACTGATCACTACGCTTCAAAAGAGACCACAAGTGAGCTTTCAAGAAATGTAGATATGGATATTACGGATAACCATAGTGTGGCTATGGAGTCTGCTTGTGAAAGCAGCCAAATAAATAAAACCCATTCGAAAGAAAATTCTGAATTTAGCGTTCCTTCTTTAGCTCCTAGTAACACTTGTCCAGAGTATAGAGAGCAAGAAGTTGAAATTGATCCAGTGTCCCGTATTACGGCACAAAGGGAATGTCTTGGTCATGTCTCGAAAGAAGATGAATCCAATTTTCCACAAAACAATACTGGAGTCTTAGAGGACAACCAAACCGCAAAAAAACCAAGGCTGAAATCAAAGCGAGTGTCATTTATGGTCCCGGATAGTGACGTGGGGTCTTGTATGTTTATGGTAGATATTTCAGAAGTGGTAATTCTACCTAGTGCAATATTGGATGAGGCTGATATCGGACAAGGTTATTCTCCTGTTCCAGCTCAACATCTGGAAGACTGCCAACGTGAACAAGAGGGCTTGGCAGAAGAACCTGTAGCACCTGAAACAGTCGATCTTAAATATGGTCTTACTTCACAACCATCAGCCAGCTGTAAACCAGAAGTGAGTAATTTTGGCAAGTTGCTAGAAAAAGAGGAACATAATACTGCAGCAAACTGTTTATTTAAAAATACAAGCATGACTGAAGGGATAACCGCTGCTACCACTGTGCTCACCAATACTGTAGGGGAACACTTGCAAAAAGATAAAAGTAGGCGCATGAGTATTTCTGATATTCATTTAAGGATAAAGAATTTAACGCACAAGTCCAAACCTTTCCCAGGCTGTCAGACCGCTCCAGTCACTTACCTTGTTGAAAAGGTCCCTGCATCAGCACAGGCATCTGATCCTTTAAGGGCATGTGTTCAAACTGACCAAATTGCAGGGGAGGATGAGTCATCTTGCAAAGTGCCCATTGTGGAAAAACAAGATAATGAGGAGTCTGACGCAGAAGATGCGGTCTCTACCACAAAAGTAGAGGCTGCTCCCAAGGCAACATACATACCAAAAAGGCTGCCCATTAAGATCTTTCAGCCCAAATTACCCAATAAAAGGCATTCGAATGTATGCGTTGCTGAAGAGCCACCTTCCTCTTCAGTTCCGGAAGCATCTTTGCAAACTGATCGAACATCCGTGACCCTTCTCAGAGCTTGCACTTTAGGTGGTGGTGCTGCGTTTATAGATGCAGAAATGCTTCCCACTTGCCCCGATGAGTCTGAGCTCCATGGCTCGATTAGCTATGAAGTACCTGAAGGAGCTTGGGAGGCATTGTGTGAAAAAGAGGCCCTTCACCACTCGCTGGAAAAGCGTGGGTGTGAATCGGATGAGAGCAGAAATAGTCAGAAAAGAGCTCGCGACATGGAGGGAAATGGAGAGCTTCAGAGGGAGAAGAGAGTCCGATTGAATAATCCCACCTTTGACACTGATGCAGCAAAGGTAAGAGTGGTATATGCCATTTTTCAAATATCGATGCGCCCAATGATGTATTTACTGTATTTCAGTGTAATTTGCAGTGTTCACTAATTGAAAATCTCAAATCATGGATCTACATTTGGCTTGGGTTGTATTAAATATGAATTGTTTTGTAGCAGAAGATTGTCTACAGGTTGTAAGACTTGTTTATGGGACCATTAGTGAAATTGTGTAAAATAGAAAAACAGCACTTGCATGTAAATTAAAATCAAAACCATTTTCTCCGGCAGACTCCAGGGGCTTCTGAAAGTCGTGAAGATTTGTCTGTACATGCAACAAAAACAATAGAGCAAACCAACTGCAGCAACAGCAGCTCTCTGGACTCCAGAGGCGATGGGACATCTATAGAGTTAAGCAGTAAGTTTCGGAGTTCCTCGTATTTAAAAAAAAAAAAAAAAAATCACCCTCCCTGGATTGCAAAAAATCAAGTTTCACAGACCCAGTAATTGAATGCAAGTTACACACGTTGCCAGGAAAGGACTATTTGGCCCACCTAGTTTGGCCATCTTCTTTTCTTACTCGCTACAAAATCATTGACTATTATTGGGAGCTCTTAACGGTTGTCTTGCATGTATCCCAAGCGGCCTTGTATTCTTTTGTATGTAATAATAAGAGCATGTTCTTGTATAGCGCTGCTAGTTTTACGTAGCGCTTTACAGAGACATTTTGCAGGCACAGGTCCCTGCCCCGTGGAGCTTACAATCTGTTTGGTGCCTGAGGCACAGGGAGATAAAGTGACTTGCCCAAGTTCACAAGGAGCTGACATCGGGAATTGAACCAGGTTCCCCTACTTCAAAGTGTGTGTGTGTGTGTGCGTGTGTGTGTGTGCGTGTGTGTGTGTGTGTTCTCAGTTAAACCATTGATCAAATTATTTCATTTATTTTAGGCCAGCAATACAGTCAAATTGGGTCTCGGCTACTCTTGGATAGTGGCTGTGAGCAAAGTCTTTGGGAGGTAAGTTGAACTATTCAGATCTAACTTGGGGGATGGGAATGACTGTTTTTTTTAATTGAACAAAATATGACCTAATTTTATCTGTGGGGGGAAAAAACGTTTTTTTGAGAATCAAAGTTCTAAATTTAGAATAACGGCTGCCATTTGACACTCAGAACAGAAGTCATGTGACGCGATGCTACGTCAACGAGAAAGGTATGAATAAAAGCAGCCCACGTAAGAAAACCTTGTTCAATGGCATAACCAGGAAAGGAGTACTTTTTATAATGAGTTCTACCAGATTTCACCTTTGACTTACTCTGTTACCAGAAGCGCCTGCAAAGCCATGCACAGCAAGCCCATGTGGCAGCAAACCAGTGACGTAATCCAGTCTTGCCATGTCACCCAATTCGAGCTGTTTTTACCATACAGTCCAAATATAAAGTCCTTGTCTAAATATTATGCAACAAAAAATATGTAGTTCCTTTTTAGCACTGAGGTTTTAATTTGAATATGTTATGAAGTTTGCTTAAATTTCTGTGCATTTTCTTGCCTAACAAACAGATTTATTTCAGAAATTGCAAGATGGGACTATTACCGTAAAGGAGTTCTTTATGCTGCTGAAGGTCCGTATTCTTATTCAGAGGCCGAGACACAGCGAGCTTCCCGCTAATGTAAGTATCTGTGTATTTGCCTTTCCACCAAACATGGTGCAACGTGCAACCAAACATACAGCCTGTTGCCATGGCAATCCCCCTGTACTTTAGTTAGTTGAGTTGTTCCTTCCTCCCCCTGCCAGTTGGCACAGCCCGACTGTATTTCCTGCTTGCCAAGGCAAGCATGCTTCCTTTTAGATCCAGCAGCAATCTTGGAGCAGTCACCTACTCTGGTAGAAGCTATCCATATACCAGGGATGCGCAAAATGGGGGACGCTGGATTTTTTTCGGGGGGTGCGGGCTCTTGCAGAGGTCCCGCGCTCTTCCCTGAGGCATTTAAATTAAATGCCGGGGGATCGCATGAGGCCTCTGCAACTCACTTACCGGGGTTCTGCAGAGCTGCAAAGATGCGTTGCCAATGGCAACGCTGTGTCATGCCAAGCGACATCACGCATCTGTCTCCATGGCAATGGGGTCACGTGACCTCTTTACGTCATTTGCCGCCGCCATGCAAGCAGGGGGGCGCAGCTCAAAAAGTTTGCGCTCCCCTGCCATATACCATAGCTATCCCTGTTACTAAGCCACCTTGTTTACCTAGCATTATCCCACTGCCATCCTAGCTCTCTTTCCCTTCCATTTCTCCCATGTTCCAGTGTTTTCCCTCAGTACCTTTTTCCCCTTTTTAATTTGTATTGTTGTTGCCCAAAATAAACACTTCAGCAAATAAGAAGATCCCCTGGCTTGGTATAGGGAATTGAGTTAAGCTGCCTGCCACAGCGAGCTTGATTTCAGAACATTCATACTGCTCCAAGATGTTTTCCTTGACACAATCATACTATTTTATGAATGTTTAGGGTATGAGAAATGGTAATTAATATATATTTGCTTTTGTGAAGCTATATTCATTCACCTTCATGCAGCAGAGGGGTTTTTGCTTCAGTCATTTTCTTTCTCCCCACAGCACAGAGTAAATAATGCTCCAACTCAGGAAGACCTCATGGTGGATCAGTACATATATCAGCCCAAACTGCAGGTCTATGAGGAAGACTGTCAGGCCCTTTACCAGACTGTACAAGAGTGAGATTCAGTTGTTTTTTTTACTTTTTTTTTTCTATTATCTTGGTAATGGGGGGGAAATGAAGGGTTTGGAAGAGATTGTATTTGTACTGGCTGAGTAACACAATCCCTTAAGTGTCACACCATATATGAAGTCCTCCAGTTTGTGTCTGGAAACATCCGTTCACCTCTAGTCAACTCAACCAACCACTTGATTAAATGTGTTGTGGTTTTAGCACAAGTTGTTCCTGTGCTAACCTTCTACTTGTGTAGCAATTGGGATCTTATAAGATGCCTAGATTCTCTCAAATGTATTCATACATTTAAAGCCTTCAGTGCCTTAATGATGTACAGTATGTCAGGGGTGACAACTCCCGACCTCAAGGGCCACCAACAGATCAGGTTTTCATGATATCCCTGCTTCAGCACAGGTGATTCAATCAGTGGCTGAGCCACCTGTGCAGAAGGAAGACTGAGTCACCTGTGCTGAAGCATGGATAGCCTGAAGCTGACCTGTTGGTGGTCATTGAGGACTGGAGTTGCCCACCCGTGGTGTGAGTTAATACCTTGACATACACTATACGTCATTGGTCTCTGCGCTTTTTGGGACGGGATTCTGCACCACACAGAAGGGCCCGTCCCCTCCCTGTCACATACGGCTCAACAGGATGGAACAGAAACCGCATCACGTGGTCACACTAAAGAACGGTCACATGATGCAGAAGTGCTGGAGAGACAGTGGCCATGGAAGTGGCACGACCTTCCGGCACTGAAAGGGGTTAAACCAGCAATCGCACCAATTTCTCCCCCCCCCCCTGTTTTATTTCCGTGATTGAACTACCCCTACACGTCCCTCCCTTCCAGAGTTAAACTGCCATGTTTAGCTATCTGAGATACTCACTAGTGTTCTCCCTGGACATTTAAATGGCCGTCCAGTAGGAAGCTGCAACGGATAGCTTCTCTCCTTTATTAGACCTATGACCTGTAAGATTCGATGGCCATTTTGATTACTTGGGAGGGAGCTTAAACGCCAGTAACTACATCGGTAAGGGTCTTTGGAGCTGGGGCTGCCCCAGTGCTAAAAATGTTCAATATTTTTTATTTCTACTTTTATATATAAAAAAAAAAAAAAGCATTGGAAATGTGCACAGCATGGCTTTTTCAGTATCGTTGTGAATGAGCCAAGAAGACTTTGGTCACCAAGCGTTTTCTTTTACACATTTCTTTCCAGGTTAAAGACATGTGTGGAGATGCAAGACAAACCTCTAATGCACGTAAACAACCTTATCTGGGAAGCAATGCGAACGTGCTCTGAAGAAGAGGTAGGGTTTGTTATTTAGAATGGCGTAATGTCTCCATATTGAGCATACATGTAAAACTGCTCCATGTTTTCTTATGTATGTAACGGAGAGGTGATAACATGCTGTTTGTTTGTTTGTCAGTTGTTGTGCTTCGGCGTGGAACTCAGGAGACAGAAGACCTTGTATACCAAGAAAAGTAAAGTTTTGTCTCACAATGGAAAAGTGTCATTGTACAGCAAACTGCTTCACACCGCGCAGGTACACTACCCGGACGTGACATAACACTTCTTCTCGTTTGCCTTTTGTGTTTAATGGTGCAGATTAAAACTGATTTATTATTGTATCTAGTCTTTAAAATCTCCTTTTTTGTATTTTCAATCCTCACTAACGCCCTATAATTAACAAACAAATATATCAAAATACTTTGCCATTTTAATTCCTCATTTACTTCAAATTCAACCATATGCAACACATCCCAAGTGAGTATCTAAAATTGTTGCACGGTCACTAAAATTCTTTGAAATGAAAACCACAGAACTCCTATTAAGTAGTACAGTAGTACTTATCAATTATTTTTACCATTACATTAATAAATCTATTAAAATACGTTCTGTTTGCAATCTGAAATGCTGTTTGATATTGTTATAGGTTCAATGTGAGCAGCTGGTGAGTCGAATAAATGAGGTGGATAAATTTCTTGAAGAGGCTGATCACTGCATTTCTGAGCTAGAAATGGGTGAGTGCTCTTACCCTTTATACCTGGAGGAAGAAGGAGTTGAGGTTTCAATCTGAAGTACAACATCATGCTGGGCCAATGAATCGTATCCGTATACAACCATATAGAAGTATCGCTTCTAGAGCTCCGGTTTTATTCCCAACCTCGCTCAGCCGAGACCTAGCGCTTGTTAAATATCTTTAGGTTTCCATCTTCTTCTTTTTTTTTTTTTTTTTTTTAAGAAACTGCAAAATTGGACACAAAATGCAGAAGTGCGAGTGTGGCGGAGTGGGACCCCAGAGTTAAAGCGCTACAGATAAGTAAGTCCGGAGCATTTTGTTACTTGACATGCAGTAGCTGCCTGTCCCATTATCCATCATGATGTAGGATAGGAGCGGCCAACTCCAGTCCTCTAGGGCCACAAATAGGTCAGGCTTTTAGGATATCCTTGATTCAGCACAGGTGGTGCAGTCTTTGATTGAGCCACCTGTGTTGAAGCAGGGATATCCTGAAAGCCTGACCTGTTGGTGGCCCTTGAGGGCTGGAGTTGGCAGCACCTGCTGTAGTTTTATAACTGCATGTGTGTAATAGGAGGAATCCTGAATGTGTGTAATAGGAGGAATCCTGCATGTGTGTAATAGGAGGAATCCTGCATGTGTGTAATAGGAGGAATCCTGCATGTGTGTAATAGGAGGAATCCTGCATGTGTGTAATAGGAGGAATCCTGCATGTGTGTAATAGGAGGAATCCTGCATGTGTGTAATAGGAGGAATCCTGAATGTGTGTAATAGGAGGAATCCTGCATGTGTGTAATAGGAGGAATCCTGCATGTGTGTAATAGGAGGAATCCTGAATACTTTGCCATAAAAAAATATTTTCGATCAGAAATCTATAAAGCGTTTGTCAAAATGGTTATATATGATCCTTTTATTAGATAATGGATTATTATTAAAAGCTTTTTTCATTGTGTTCAGCATGGCAGGTTTCCTTGTCATATTGCCAATAATTATTTATTCTATGTTGCTGGAAGTGTATGCAGCGCTGTACATAGAATATTTTCATGCACGGTAGGTCCCTGCCTTACAGAGCTTACAATCTAATTGCGGTGCCCAAGGCACAGGTGATTTTACCCAAAGTGACATGGTGCTGACAGTGGGATTTAAACCATGTTCACCCACTTCAAAGGCCGTGACATTTCTATTGAGACCCACCCTCAGCCCAGTTTTATGTATTATATGTTCTCCCAATGGTGACCATTTGGGCTAAAACATCTATGTCTCAATAAGTGGGATCAGGAGAGGTGAGCGTGGCTAGAAGATTCCACTCGGACATCAATCTAAGGCTGGGATTATGGTGCCGACATCGCTGCATGCGCGCGCCCGGCAAGCACTCTGATGTATTTTGTTATGGGAGCTACCCCAGTGCCTGCACAACTGCCAGCAAAGTAGAATACAAGAAAATCTGTGTTTTCAGGCAGCTACCGCGTGATGTCAGCGCACGTGAGCTGGTTCAGCCAATAAGGGCAAACCGCCACGCCCCCGCAACGCGTCTACAATCTCCTGCAGCCGAGTTCACAAATCGCTTTGGTTGCAGGAGTGCATGCGGCGGTGCGCTCATTCGCACGCAGCTGCGCAGGGACCATAATCCTAGCCTTAAAGGGAAACGGAGTTAAAAGCACCAACCCACCAGGGAAAGCTATGTTCTATAACTTAATAGCTTCATGTACTCAGTAACTACAAACTATATGCAACATACTTATGACAGTGCCACAACTATATGAGAATCACTTGTGGCTCCAGGTCTCCCTGTGTTTCATGATCAGAGTATAAGACGTTAAAGTGCTTTATTCATATTTATTTTTCCACTGCAAATCCCTTCCCTGTGTAAACAAACATGTACCCAGTTGCTCGCTGACCACATGTCACCCTTTGCTTGCAGAAGCAGAACATTTGAAGTCCGAGGATGAATGCAGTGACAGGTGAGACTTGGTTCAGTGAAGGAGACTGGTCCTTAACCCATACGTTCTCACCTCCACTCCTAAAGCCCCCCTCAACAGGTCAGGTTTTAAGGATATCCCAGCTTCAGCACAGGTGGGTTAGTCTTCGACTGCACCACCTGTGTGGAAGCAGAGAGCCACCTGTGCTGACGCTGGGATAGCCTGTAATCATGACCTGTTGGGGGGGTGGTGGGGGGTCTTGAGATTGCAGGTGAGCACTCCTGAGGTAACCCCTTGCTACGCAATAATTTGCTGGCCTTTCTTGCACTATTGTGGTTGATAACCGCTTGTGTGTAGAATTTATGAATGCATGTGTGAACTTTTACCACTGAAAAGTGATTGTATGGAATATAATCTGTCTCATTTAACGCAGAATAAATAGAATTTGCCATTTCATGCCTCTTAGGAGCTGCCAGGAAAAAAATACCTTAATTGCACAGATCTTATTATCCTGTGGGATTGACGGGCCGATCACGTTATTTTAACTGTGAGCAGAGGCTGCATGATCTCTCCAGGAATTCAAGAATAAACCTGTTACCCTCCCAACCTGGGTACAGTTTTCACTGTTAATTTGCAGCTTGTTTTCACTTGAAATATAGCACTTTGACATGTGATGTCTAGTAAAGGCGCCCAACACTGATTTAGCAGGCATTTCGTTGTGTACCTCCGAGCAGTGTGTTTCTGTCACCCTGCAGAGAACACGCACAGCTGGAGAATAAAAAGGAACAGATTCTTACACAACTAGGCTGCCTACAAGAAGAAGAACGGAGGCTGGGCAAGCGCATGGAGGAATTCACGTAAGAGACACCGGTGGGAAAGCAAGAACTGTGTAACAATACATCGTCTGACTTTACAGGCTCCCTCTATTCAATATTGTGAGAAACGGGAACACTGCTAATGATGCATCCACTTCCATTCACTAGGTTGAAGTTAATGCCATGTTAACTGTCTAGTACCCCGCTTATCACAATGTTGTATAGGTTCCTAGCAGCTCTATTTGTAGGCTGCGCATGATCAAAATGCAGCAACGACCCCAATAGTCACGTAAATACTTAGGAGATGAGCCCTTATCAAAAGTTGTTGATACATTGAGTCGTTCTGACCATGTCTCCATGTTGACGCATCAAAGATGTTTGCATTGGTTTTTGGAGCAACAGTGAGTAATCTGTATGTACATATTTATTTGTACTGTGCCATTCATGAATGCAACGCTTTACTGCAGTAATAGAGACAATAAAATAATATGAGATGTAATAAATAATAGGAATAAGGAAAATGAGTCCCTGCCCTTAAGAATTTACAAACTTACAATCTCATGAGTATGTAGGGAGATCTTAGTGTGTGTGTGTGTGTGTGTGTGTGTGTGTGTGTGTGTGTGTGTGTGTGTGTCTGTTGTATTTTCTGTGCCGAGCTGATATTATTCCAGTCCCTCTGCCCAGCAGATCCACATAAAGTGTAAGGGAGGTGATGGATGTAACATGTTTCTCTGTGCATGTCAAGCACAGAATAAGAAACTGTTGCTTGCCGTTCAGGACCTCTGCTGCCCACTGGTGTGTATTGAACTCTGTTTGTTTTTGTTATTCAGTTTCACAGAATGGGAGCTTGATGAATGGACAGATGATCACGCTGTTTTTACTTTTCTCTACGACTCTATTGAACTCGCCATTACTTTTGGCGATCCAGTTGGTAAGTGACACAAGTGACACAAATGTACTAGTATTTACAGATGCTGCAGGTGTCTTGAATACATTGGCTAATTTATGGCAGGAACCATGATCTCTTCAAGCCTCAGCAGATACACAAGAGCTACCAATATTATATAAGTGTTTTTCATAATATATCAATATCTAATGTGTTTATATATGTATAAAATGTATTTTATTCTTTGGTCTCTCTAAAGATGGCAAGAATTTCATAGACAAACCCTGCAGAAGAATTTCCAGTGTGACATTTGAGTCACAGTTGAATGGTAAGTTATGAACGAATAAAGAAGCATATGTTTAAATTTGAGGCCTACTGTACCAAAATAAATCTGCCGGGGAGATTTCTAAAGCATGAGACTTTTTTCAATTATAACATTTTTTTCAGTTATGAAATTATCATGCAATTAGTGGAAAAAAGGAAAGTAGCTATTTTATTTCAGTCTAAAGGCAGCTAGTTCATAAAAGTTGGATATTTAATGTTCTTTGTGTAAAATTATTCCAGATGCTGGAGGTGTGGACATGCAGAAAGTCCTCCGTAAATTCTGTATTATTGTGGTGTCTGATTAGATCCTCGCGTGTATATGGGGGGGGGGGGGGGGAGAACATGGCCTAACTTCCCAAAAAATCTTTCTGATTTGGAACTCGCATTTAGCAAGATTTTGGGGGTGAAGTTATACAATTTTTTTGATGTATTACACTATGTTGGGTTTATTTTTTTTGGGTGGGGGGGGAGTTCCTCCATATACACGGATTTAATCGCATGACACACTAATCCGTTATTTATAATTTAAGGAGCAATTTTTCCATGTCCAGACCTCCAACATCTGGGATAATGTTGTGCCAAAGAGAACTTGGCCATATCCTTGTTTCCAGTAACCGGATTTAGAGAGTTCGTGAGTTGTCCTGGCAGCAAACCCTTTATAGAGCATTTTTGTTTGTCAACACGCATGTATTGAGATGTTATATAGTTTTTGGGTAGAGTGCTTCACGTGTATAATACATTTCTATAGTTCATAAAAGTACCGTACAGCTTTGGGCAATCCGCATAAAACTGCAGTGAGCATCTTATGGTTGTGAAGACTGGCTCTCTAGTACAGGGGGGGCCCAACTGCAGTCCTCAAGGGTCACCAACAGGTCAGGTTTTCCCAATATCCATTCTTCAGCACAGGTGGCTCAGTCAATGACTGGGCCACGGATTGAGGCTCCATGCTGAAGCAGGTATATACTCAAAACCTGACCTGTTGGTGGCCCTGGAGGACTGGAGTTGGCCGCCCCTGCTCTAGTGTATTCTAAGCAACTCAGAATGATTGTTTTCCAGTCATTTACATTATATAGATTATCATGCGACCATTATCCTAACATTCAAATGGCACCGCCCCTTTTATTTCCCCATTTTTATATAGAAATTTGAGAACCATTTTTTGATCGACAGAAACTAAGCTCTAGCTAACCATTGCTATACCCGATTACAGACCCCCGTCTCCATGTACAAACCAGCCCCATAAGAGGCTGCTAATGTTCAGTGCTGTATGAATCTTTTACTGAACATACTGTATTATTTACAGTGAAGTAGCACACCAGATCCACATTATTTGAAAATGCTATTAGTGTTGTCATTTAAACAAGTGTTTTAATAGTTTATACAGTTCTTCTACTAAGATATCGGAGTGTTCATTTGTAGGTTGCGTTTTCTCATGAAAGGCCTAGGTGGTGAACTGCTTGTTTAATAATTTTGCCGTGGGGGGGGGGGGGGGGGAAATGCTACATATTGACATTTTGGGGTTTTCCTGTATATCCCAAACATTTTTCGAGGGACTATATCTTGCAACACCTGTTATTTTCTTAAAGGAAAATGAACTGTTTTCTGAAGATTTTGTTTTACGTGGTTTATTTTCCAGAGGAAATGGCTCCTCCTTCTTCTATTCTGGTCCAAAGACTGATTTTGCAGTTTATTGAAAACAGAGGATGTTTGCATCAGACGTATACGACACAAGAACATCTGCCACAGGTAACAAGTCTATTAAGTTCAAATGTTGTTGAACTTCCTACTTGTGCTTTTTTTAAAGAGCTTCAGAAAATAAGATGCAATCGTGCCGAGTTTCCAATTGCATTCACCGAAGTGTCATTTCCAAGGTGATTTGAATGTCATGTACCTGTTGACCGTCTGCTTTTAAACTGCGAGACTGACGAGCACGTTCAGAATGGTATATACACAAGGAATGACACTGTAGTTGGCAGTTGTAGCAGCATTTGCAGAAAGTGTCGTGGGTGACCATGTTGATGACTTCGGTTTATCTAACATCCCCTTTCTGTTCCCTTCAGCTGCTTCTTGATGTGTCGCTGGTGGTCAGTCGATGCCGGTTATTAGGAGAAGAGGTTGAGTTTCTGATGAAATGGGGAGCCAAGTTTTACCTGCTCAAAACAGAAGTGCACAACACAGAGTGAGTTGCACAACCTTACACTTTAACCCGGGGGTGGCCAACATCAGTCCTCAAGGGCCACCAACAGGCCACATTTTCCCTGCTTCAGCACAGGTGGCTCAGACTGAGCCACCTGTGCTGAAGCAGGGATATCCTTAAAACCTGACCTGTTGTTGGCCATTGAGGACTGGAGTTGGCCACCTCTGGTTTAACCATTTCAGTGCTAGTGGTCTATCCCTTCCAGACCCTTTAAAAACCCCTTTAACCCCACGCAACATCAGTTGCGGCTTCCTATTGGACTGCCATTACATCCCCCTGCAAAACGAATTACTGGTAACTTCCCCTGCAAGTATGGGAAAATAGTGCGGTTCAGCCCCCGGGGACACCCTGGGAAGGGAGACTGCTGCTTTCAATTCTGAGCCGCTCTTCAATATCCTATGAAGGTGCTTCCCAGTGCTGGAGCAGCTCCATTTAACTGAATGGCACAGAGAAGCGACTTCACTACATATTAAAATCCTTGCAACTGTCTGAAGTTTTACCCTGCAGTGTATAATCTGCATCCCCTTGTACACCCTTCACTCTGTACCACTTTCCTGAGCACTAATGGTTGGTAACCTTTATGCGATCAGATGAGCCTGCAAAACAATGTGTGATCCTTTCTGGTAGTAAAAAAAGTGTATAGCCATATTGTTTATCATAATACAACATTATAAAAAGGCAACATCAAAATCTCCCCCTCCTGCGATCTCAGAGGGTGATGGGTGAGATCTTTGCCTGCAAACGTAACCGAACATCAGGCTCCATGTATAATTACCGATCTCCTCTTCTTGCAGAGTGAAGTTTCTATTCTCTAGCTCGGCAGCTTTTGCAAAATTTGAGTTGGTAATAAATGTCTCGGAATCGTACCCAACAGTCCCGGTGTCCTTCAGTGTCGTGAAACGCATCGGAAGGATTGGGTAAGCTAAACCAGCGTTGCTCCAATCCTCAAGCTTCCCCGCAACAGGTCAGGTTTTCAGGATATTCCATATTCAGCATAGGTGGCTCAACCAAATGCTCAGTCAACGACTGAGCTTCTAATTGAGCTACCTGTGCTGAAGCTGGGATATCCTGAAAACCTGGCCTATTGGGGGGGCTTTGTTGAGCACCCCTGAGATAAACAATACCTTTATAAACAAAACCAAATAACCCTTCACATTTACTTGGGTACTAACCTACACTTTGTTTTCTTAACTTTCAGCCATGATGAAATATCTGCTGTTCTGTCCGAGGTTCCCGTGGGACTCTGCTATCTGAAGAGAGCAGTGCGTCATATATATCAAAAGCTTCTCTTGTAACCGCAAACTTGTCTGACCTTTTTTTTTCGGTTTCTTAATGTTTTTGTGTCCCGTCCCCTGTTTAAAGGGAAAACGTGGACAGGACTAAAGCCAAGTGAGGTCATTTGGAATCATTCTGAACAGTAGCTAGTTAGTCTGCACCACATGCAACTCGTTCATAGTTCACCTTTAGTTGTGATGTTTTTACCCTGTACGGAGAGCTATACTTGGTACCTTTTTTATAAGTGCCACTTTTTGCCAGAGTTCTTTCTTTTGGGGGGGGTGGTGTGGTGTGGTGTGTGTTTGAATGTATTGAATGTGGAAAAGTAATGTAAATATTTAATGTTTCATACAGGTTGTAAATCCATTGCATATATTTTCATGTGTTCTTCCTGAAATACACTTGGTCAGCTTAAAATCTTTCATATCTCCTTTTTATACAGTGTTTTTTCTGCTCCTATTACCAGTCCTTGTATCAAAATGTATTTTTTGTTAACATTAAAACTAAACTATGAAGCTAGAAACTGCTTCTTTTTCTAAAATAGGTGATCATTTGAAGTGGGACAGGAATATATTTAAATATGGCTTGGTAATTAGTTTGATTGGGGAATTAAACAAATTATTTAGTTTGAAAGATGGCCACGTAATGACGTCACTCTCTCTATAGTGCTATCTATTCACTGAGAAATAAGGCGAGAAATTCCAGGCTCGGAGCAGAAAAGAGGTTAATATGTGAAGTAAAAACCTGTATTAACCACTTGGCTGCCAGACGGGGTCAGTAACGCATTGCCAAGCACAGGATAAAGTACAGGAAGTAAACCGTGTGTGTGTGTGTGTGTGTGTGTGTGTGTGTGCGTGTGCATTCAGCTGCAATGGTCAAGTACTAAGTACCACAGATCACTAACATAGGGAAGCTTCTCAGACACTCTTAAACCTTGAATTCATGTTTGGAGATAAGGAAAGACACTGCAATCTCAACCAAGTTAATTTTGGCAAATAATAAAACATTTTTGGCTCACATGTTTCATGACGGATTAAAAAACCTGAAGTAGACTCTGTTTTTGACATCTTGCCCAGTGTACACTTTGGAGGAACGATGCAGGAATTCAATGTAAAATGTGAACTGGGAGCTGCACGTCACAATTACCAATCTACGAATTGGGGAAAAATAATAAAAATATAAAAAGGTGGGACTGCTGCACTAGGCTCCTAATGACCTCTTGGTTCAGATGACCATTGTTATTTGGAAACACGTCATATTAACGACTCTGTCATCGTAACCCTTATAGCAGGGGTTCTCAACTCCAGTCCACAAGACCTCCCAACAGGTCAGATTTTCAGGATATCCCTGCTTCAGCACAGGTGGCTGTTTCTTTGACTGAGCCACGTGTGCTGAAGCAGGGATATCCTGAAAACCTGACCTGTTGGGGGGTTTTGAGGACTGGAGTTGAGAACCCCTGCCTTAGAATTCAGTTCCCTTTCTTGTATTGGATCGCTGCGTCACATGCAGGTGTAACCAGTGTGTAAATATTCCCACATTAGCTGGCAAACTGGCCGTGGCTTTTTGTAAATGATACTTTGTTGCCATTTGTCAGTTTTCTCTGATGTTTTTATTCATCTTGTATTGATCAGAAAATATTAATAAAGTTATATTTGAATAATGTCTTATTCATTGAACTGTATTACACTCTTCCCTCCTTACTGTACATGAACACACTATGTATCATTTTTCACTCTATCCCTTAACTACATAAAGGAGTAGGCCTATAGACCTTTCACATTTCCACCTAGATATCAGCGTGTTGCATTATACAGCCAAACATGGGTTATGGGAGTACAGAGCTAGCACACACTCGGACAGATGCCTTACCCTTTTTGATTCAACACCTCCCAGGTTGAGGGTGGACCACTTATTAAACATTTTAAAATATACTATGACCCAGACACAAGGTTATAGGGGTAAATTATATATCCTCAAATGGCAGTTTCAATGGGGATTCTCATCTGTAAGCGGCTGCTTTGGCGTATATAGAATTTACCCTACTACTGTTCGGAATAATAAAACTAGTACTGCATTCCTTCGTTCATCACCGTCCTTTTCATGCTGGTTGCTACACCCCCCTCCTGAGATTCTGTGGCAGGTGCCTAATCTGTGCTCCCTGCCAGGTTGTATACCTCTAGGATCCAGAAGTTCTCATCTGTGCTGCACCCAAACATCCAAAGCCACGCTCTACATCAATATTGGGGAGTTCAGGGTAAGAAAGTTGCCCTAAGGCACAGGTGCACAACAACAGTCCTCAAGCACCCCACCAATAGGTCACATTTTCAGGCGATCCCAGCGAGCACAGGTGGCTCAGAGGCTCTGTCTTCGACTTGGACTGATTGGGCCACCTGTGCTGAAGCAGGGACTAATTGGGCCACCTGTGCTGAAGCAAGGATATCCTCAACACCAGACCTGTTGGGAAGAGGGGGTTGGGGCATGAGGACTGGAGTTGAACGCCCCTGCCCTAAGGAATGTGGAACTGATCCAGGCTTGAGATGAAGCCGAACAATCCGTTTGCCCTGAGTGATAGCAGGTCACGCCCGTGAAGTGCCAACTCCACATGGGAGACTGATTTTTTGTAGGATTATGGCGCAATGCATTTTATCAAATGAATATCCTATATAAACCCTTCATTGCAGGGAACAGCAACAGAATAACACACCAAAAAAATGGGTTGTGTAATCACCAGAGCACACAACAATATCTGAAAACCTATAGATATGTGTAATTACACGCACACAAATAGCTGCACCTAAATGTACTGTAGGAACATGCACCGGAGGAGGGGGGTGCGTGCACGGACAGCCTGTAATATGTGCACGCACGCGTCTCGCACTAGGACCCAGAATCCCCTCGGGTGAGCCAGCCCTGTCAGCTGACCTGCGGGGTGCGCGCTGACATCACGCGCACGGCTCGGCGGGATTTTCGGATTGGCCTCTGAAGTTGCGTGGATCCAAACGGCCCTGGTGAGGAGAGCTGGTACCGGGAGTGGACGGGCCTCTGCTTCGTATTTAGCCCACTGCAAGTCACGGCTTCTCTGTGACGGAGTTATCTCCCCCTTCCCCCAGCACGCATGGGATTATCCGGGGGCTTGGAGCGCCCTGGCACTGAGAGGGTTAATATATTACACCAACACTGCCTTCAGTACTTAACGGGTTAATCGGTGTCTATAGCATGTTGCTAGGCCCTTGGCACACAAGGAGTTAAAGCTCGGGGCTGGGCGTCGGTCCCTCTGGCACTGAATGGGTTAATGAGCATAACGGGCAGCAGGGTACTTCCCTGTGTACTTCCACACCACATTCACGTCCTGCGCGGTGCTGAGAGGGTTAACATTGCTGCTTTGAGCCCCCCATCACTGCAAGCCGGGCCATGCATCCTGTTGTGGCACTAAAGGGGTTAACGCCTTTGCCTTGTCCCCTGACTATGGGGAGGTTAACCCCTTCTCTGCCAACAGCGCACCCTCCAGCCCCCCTCCCCCCCAAAATCACCACCTGCAAGATACTGACCTTTGAAGTGGGTCTGCGTGCAGGAAGGGTAATGTGATGGGGACGTCTTTTTGCTGATGCGCATTCTTATGTCCACTCTTTCAGTGACACCGACCTGCCTTAAAATGGCCATGCAGATGCCGTCTGAAGCCGCAGCAACGGAGGAGGAGAGCTTTGGCCCTCAGGCGATATCCCGGTTGGAGGTATATAGCGCACGGAATTGCATGTTAATTGATTATAGTTCACACTGCCATTACAATGTAACGTATATATTACATGTTATATAAAGACTAGACCAGGGGTGCTCAACTCAAGTCCTAAAGCCGCCCCTCCCCCCCAGGTCAGGTTTGCAAGATTATCCCAGGTGCAGCACAGTCTTTGACTGAGCCACCTGTGCAGGGTTATCCTCAAAACCTGACCTGTTGGATAGTGGGGGGGGGGGGAGGGCTTGAGGACTGTAGTTGAGCACCCCTGAGTTAGAGAGTACCAGAGGTAGGGTGCTGTATGAGAGATTTCAGGCCCCTCTGGCAGCTAAGAGGTTAAAATGTGTTTCAATCAAACCATACATGGCCTAAAATGCCGCTGGCTGGAGAGCCCCCTGTCACTGTCTGGGTAATAGAACCAGTATATAATGTAAGGATATAAACATGGCCGCCGTCACGGCACTGTTTGACTTCCCGCTCTCCCCCTTCTTTCTTTTCAGCAATGTGGGATAAATGCAAACGACGTAAAGAAATTGGAGGAGGCCGGATTTCACACCGTGGAGGCCGTGGCCTACGCGCCGAAGAAAGAGCTGCTCAATATAAAAGGCATTAGTGAAGCTAAGGCCGACAAAATCCTGGTAAGAACAGCAAGAACACAACGCTCATTTTCCTGTGTGCTGTGACACCTCCTTATTGGTTCACTGGCTTTCTTTTATACTTGCATTCCCTTCCTGTATTAGCCTCTCCCGCCCTCATTGTATCTTTCCTGGTATAATAGTTAGAAATAAAAACCCCTATGTTCCCCGGTATCTGTAATCTAGTTGCATCCGATCCCATAAGGGAAGATGGAACCTTCTTTCTTATTGTTTGTATTGTCAGGAAACAGTACGGCTACGTTTTCAGCGCTCTGGTTTTCTTCCGTAAACGGTATTGTGAGTGTGTAGTTGTGCGAGAGAGCAAGTGTTTTTTCTCGCACATGTTCTAACGGTTCTGCAGTATAATTAGTTTTCCGTATAATTGCACTCCCTGGCGTTCGATAATTGACTTGTATTTAGTCAAATGTCCATCTTTTACTTATGGGTGAGGCAAGACGTATTAAATGCAGCAGTTAATGCCAACGAATGTGAATGCTGACTTGTAATCCTGAGGCTTCTGGTCCAGTTCTAGATTACTGACGCAAAATGATTGGTTTCTCCAGTAATTAAAACTTGTGACCAATCCTAAAGAAACCATTACTGTGGAGAAGGCTTCACTGGTTAGTTATTACAGTGCTGATGTTAATACCCTGCAACGCATTGCTTCAGTCCCCCTGGCAGTGGCGGGGTTAAAGATAGGATGGAGAGCATCTAACAACTTTAAACTGGCAGAATTGGCAAAGGACTGCGTATTGAAACTGCGTTTATTTTTATATTCCCCCTTAACGACCCTTTGAAGCCTAAATAATAAAGATGCTATATTGTCTATATACCTATATATTCAGCATGTAACTAGTAAAAATGAGAAATGATATTTGATACTGATTAGCTGCCTCCGCAAAGAGAAGATGATAAATCAGAATGAAGACAGGCAGGTGTAGAAATGTTTTATGTGACTTAAGAATCTATTTTGTTTTATTCATTTTCATTCTGTATGAAACTTGGTATGTTTAATGTCTGCTGAGTTGAATAGTATATGGTTATGAATCGAAGGTTAGTTAAATAGTTAGTCAGTAGTAAAAGACAATACAATAGAGATTGGCTTTAAAAGATTAGGAACATAGTTAATCCTATCGTTACTTAGTGACAGAACACGAGGGTTTTGTAAATTAAACTAAATATTGCTAAATGAAGAAAGTGTTCTAATGTTGCTGATTGACTAAGAACATTGGGCTGACAGTGAGAAAAACAGGTGATTGCTATGTTAAGACTGGTTAAAGGAAAATGTATAAAGATTGTATTTGAATTTATAGAATTCAGAATCATTTAACACCACCAAGCTAAGGATTCTCCACTCTATAACTAAATTCTACATGCTTTAAAACCTGATGTAACTGACTGAAATGAGGCTGTAAAAGACGTTTTCTATTGTCTCTGAATAAATTGAGAAAAGAACCGGGCCATGGACTATTTCCTATATATTGAAAGGAGGAACATTTGTTTGCACCCAGCTAATGAGCTAAATGTCCAGGGGCTGCAGTGAGTGGTGAAAGCATGATGTAGGTGTTGATACATACAGTATTAGTATAGCTGAACAAACAGTGTGTTAATTTTCAGTGACTTGCTGGAATACTTTTACCTGTAAAGCGACTTTAAGCATGAGCAGTAATACCTGCTTCCCATGGCGCGTTAAAGCGTGTGAGATCTCTCATCCGGTGCTGCAATAATCATGTGTCCATCTCTCCCCTTCCAGGCAGAAGCTGCCAAGCTGGTTCCGATGGGATTTACCACAGCTACAGAGTTTCACCAGAGGCGTTCAGAGATCATTCAAATATCCACAGGCTCCAAAGAACTTGATAAGCTCCTTCAAGGTGCTGGCTCCATTTGTACACAACACATCCTTTGTCTGATGCATTATATTACAATGGGACATGTGCACGTAATGCAACAGAGAGGAGAATTGTTAGTATTATTAGATGCAGTTATGTCCAATGTTGTGAGCATAGAGGATCAGTCTTACCGTTATTAGAAATTATTACCAACAAACGACGCCATTCATTACACTGCTACCAATGTTACAAGCTAACTTGTGGGTTGCCACTAAATATTTGTGTGGGGGTGCACCAGATCTTATGCTGCCAAAGAGAAAACATCCCAAGATGCAATGGGAAACGTTTTTTGTTTTCCGAGGTCACCCTCACCTGCCACATGTAAACCCAAAAGGTATTTTGGTTATTGCTTTACTTAAAGATATGCTTTAAGCGCCTCAGAGATAACAAATTCAGCTTTTTATAAATTACATTTAATGCTCACTTACAATTTAGTGGGATCCCTGTGTAACGGTTACGTGCACAGACATATTGGCTTGATTCCTATTTATTTCCGAGGTAAGTAACAATATTTTCTTGTCCTTCCACCAGGGGGTATTGAAACCGGCTCCATTACGGAGATGTTTGGGGAGTTCCGCACCGGGAAGACTCAGCTGTGTCACACTTTGGCAGTAACCTGCCAGGTAGGTAACAGATCTTTTCTCCCGCTCGTGTGTTTACATAGGGCGCAAATTCTAGTAACTATTTGTTTTCTGAAAAAACTATAAAAAGAAAAAAAGATTTAATTCAGCTGTGAATGGAAAGATTGAATACTAAACCTTTTTGTTTTAGTCTTGTGCTCTTTAATTAAATACCACACAGACCCTCACTTCATTAACCCCTGCAACTTACTGAGATGACTATCTTCCACAAAGAACTATGATGATGGAACGAGCATGCACTGGTGTGGTCACGTTGAATACACGAGGCTTCATCATTTCGCTATTAAAATGCTTGTTGGTTTAATCTTCGCACAGTGTTACACTTCGATCCTCAGGGGCTTTGGTGTTGTGCAGGCAATTACCAAGACATTCCGCCTCTAAATACTGTCGCTTTCTTTGTACGTCTGTAATCTCTCTCTTGCACGGTTCCAGCTCCCCATTGATAGAGGCGGCGGTGAAGGAAAAGCTATGTACATTGATACTGAAGGCACTTTTCGACCTGAACGTCTGCTTGCCGTGGCTGAGAGGTACTTTTTTCGGTGCTTTGGGCATTCATTATGGCAGGAATATTGGGACTCTGCAATACACCAACAATTGTTTTTAAGAAACAAATCGCCTTATTACAAGAAAGAAACATATTTTAGAAATTTTAATGAAGGGTGAATTGCAGCTCACTATAGTGGCACTCCACTAAAGATGGTGGACTGCCCGGGTGCTTTAGCTTCAAAGAAATTGGCTATAATAGAAAGTAATTGCTGGTGTCAATGTTTGAAAACTCACAAACATGGGTTCATTTGATAATGAGACGTTTATTGCACAGTATGATCATACACATTCAAAAGTCTATAAGACTCTCTGCCAGGGAGTGTCCCAACAGCCGTTTTATACATATCATTTCCTTTGTCTAAAATGTGTTACTAGGCAGAGTATACTAACCACTCCTTCATTCTTAAACCAATAATTTTACAGGTCATTAAAACCTGGTTAGAACTAGATTAAAACAGTTCTCTATAGGAACAAGACACTTCTTGTTACCAGGAATGTGGATGTTTCTTCAGACAGTTGTAAATTGTGAGCAAAACACATTCAAACCACACACTCTCTCTTACACACACAATGGAGACTGAAAACATAACAGACAAAATGGAAACAGAACATTTGCCTTCAATCCTTCTCCAGAGACGACCCCCCCTCCCCCAGTCCATTTAAGTAATATATACATTTCAGCAATATTACTTCATCTCAGGCACAGCATGACTTCTGCACAAATGCAAACATTGTGTTACTATGGTCCACGTTACAGCTCTGCAAAAAGCCTTGGAGATCGGAAACTTCGGCCTTCGTAATAAACTTTTGGCAATTTTGCCTAAGTCCTGGTGTGCCTGCTATTACTTTCTATCCCATCTCTTATATATCTCCTTTTCCTGTTCATGTTCTACATTAATGAAAAGATCTTGACGAGCTTTGCAGACAAAATTGTCAGATTTATAAATATTCAAGTTCTAAGTATAAATGGCTCAGTAATTAAAAAAAAAAGTCTATATTTTACCGGGACAAGTAGATATATACAAGCTGAATTGAGACATCTTGTTTGAGTATGCGCTGGTTGCTGTATTTGTTCTGTATATTCTATGTTTATGGTATAGAAAACGCTAGCAGAAGATCTCATCTCTAACATAACTACAAAAAACGAATGCCATGCAGGTCTCTCACCACCTGAAGTGTTTTGTTTTGTAGGTACGGCTTATCAGGCAGTGACGTTCTGGACAATGTAGCTTATGCTCGCGCCTTCAACACGGACCATCAAACCCAGCTGCTGTACCAGGCGTCCGCCATGATGGCAGAGTCCAGGTACTTATACCTACTGACCGCACCTCCCCGGGTTCTGCACCTCATGTTGGGTTTTCTCTGCTCTCGTGTTTATTAGTTATTTCTAAATGTGGGATCTGTAAGCGGTGATGTTTCATCGCTTCATACATCCCTCGCTAGCAGCGTGTAAAATGTAACATTTACTTCCCGAGCAGAGACTCATGTTAAGGAAGTTGGGTGTTGGTTTGCAGGTAGAGGTGTGCATGGATCCCTTTAGGACCCCGGAACCTCCGCATTGACCTCAAGGAGGAGAAATAAAACACATTGTTTCACATTTTCATGTGTGGGTAAATGTAAGGAAAATTAAGCGCAGGCAGTCTCCCCACAATATTACCTTTTCATGTCGGTCTAGTGATTTAGCCCAGGGGTACGCGACTCCAGTCCTCAAAAGCCCCACACCTTACAGGTCAGGTTTTAAGGATATCCCTGCTTCAGCACAGGTGGCGCAATCGGTCTCTGCTTCAGCACAGCTGACTCAGTCTTCAAATGAGCCACGTGTGCTGAAGCTGGGATATCCTTCAAACCTGGCCTGATCTAGCCCACTAACATCTGCTGCTGTGGTATTTCTGACCCTGTACCCAGACTGTACGGCGTGGTTGGACCTGTGTCTCGTGTTCTCCCCAGGTATGCTCTGCTCATTGTGGACAGTGCGACGGCTCTGTACAGGACAGATTACTCTGGCAGGGGGGAGCTTGCTGCCAGGCAGATGCACTTGGCTCGGTTTCTGCGTATGCTGCTCCGACTTGCAGACGAGGTAACATCCATGTTTACAGCCGGCTGATGTGTCAGATTATGGGCAACAGTGAATGGGTTTTAGCCTCGGATTTACAGTTTCTTGAACGAGACATTTCTTAATTGCACTCCCTTATCTAAGCTAATTACAGCTGTGTGAACCTGGTGAACTCCCCCCAAATAACCTGCAACGCAAAATGGGCGACACCTCCCCTATCAAGTAGAAACCAGTATGCAAAATGGCATTAAATTATTGCATTATTTCCTGCGCCTTCAAAATAAATCATTTAAAAAAAGAGTCATGTGTTCAGTAAACACAGAGATCTAAATGCTTTATTTCAATTTTGTGTTTCAGACTCTTCTGGCACTGCAGGTGTTAAACCAGGTGCTGCCAACTCCAGCCCTCAAGGGCAACCAACAGGTCAGGCTTTCAGGATATCCCTGCTTCAGCACAGGTGGCTCAATCAGTGAGAGCCTTTGACTGCACAACCTGTTCTGAAGCAGGGATATCCTGACCTGTTGGTGGACCTTGAGGACTGGAGTTGGCCGCCCCAGGGTTAAACACTATTGAGCTTCTTGGCCTGTCATTGATTATAATGGCATCCTGCTTTTGTTTTAACCCCTTTGCTGCCAGTGGCCAGCAACAGGTTTCTCAGCTTTGTTTTGCCTCCCCCTGGCAGTATAAGGGTTAATACACCAGACCAAGCTTCCTAACACCTGTTATTTCCGAAGTTTGGCGTAGCCGTCGTCATCACCAATCAGGTGGTAGCGCAAGTAGACGGAGCTGCCATGTTTTCCGCTGATCCCAAGAAGCCCATCGGAGGAAACATCATCGCTCACGCCTCCACTACCAGGTAACCCTCGCACTCACTCACACACGCCTCCACTACCAGGTAACCCTCACTCTCACTCACTCACACACACGCCTCCACTACCAGGTAACCCTCACTCTGACGCTCTCTGCATTACACACGGGTTCCACTACCAGGTAACCCTCACTCTGACGCTCTCTGCATTACACACGGGTTCCACTACCAGGTAACCCTCACTCTGACGCTCTCTCTGTATTACACACGGGTTCCACTACCAGGTAACCCTCACTCTGACGTCCTCTCTGTATTACACACGGGTTCCACTACCAGGTAACCCTCACTCTGACGCTCTCTCTGTATTACACACGGGTTCCACTACCAGGTAACCCTCACTCTGACGCTCTCTCTGCATTACACACGGGTTCCACTACCAGGTAACCCTCACTCTGACGCTCTCTCTGCATTATACACGGGTTCCACTACCAGGTAACCCTCACTCTGACGCTCTCTCTGCATTACACACGGGTTCCACTACCAGGTAACCCTCACTCTGACGCTCTCTCTGTATTACACATAGGTTCCACTACCAGGTAACCCTCACTCTGACGCTCTCTCTGTATTACACACGGGTTCCACTACCAGGTAACCCTCACGCTAACGCTCTCTCTGCATTACACACGGGTTCCACTACCAGGTAACCCTCACTCTGACGCTCTCTCTGTATTACACATGGGTTCCACTACCAGGTAACCCTCACTCTGACGCTCTCTCTCTGTATTACACGCGGGTTCCACTAGCAGATGCTTTGTACTAAAGTGCGCAGCTTTGTACGGTTAGAATGGGAATTTGAGAATTTAGGATTAAAATGTGTTTGGGGATTCTGGTTTTTAGTGCGTTTTTTTTTTTTTTTCCCCGGTGTTTTAATTTTATTTAATATATATATTTATTCTCCGTGTTGACAATGGGGGGAAATAAGCCATTTGGGGTTTATTGGTGCACTTGATTTTTTCCCGTGTCTTTGTCTCCTGTGGCCGAGCTGCTGCAGGACGGGTTTTAACCAGAAGTGCGAGTTCACTTGTGTTTTTTTTTTTTTTGTTTTTTTTTTAATAAAACCTGAAACGGAATTCCCTAAATGTGTTGTAGTCTTAACCTGGACATTTATCATTGGCAGGTACCTGAGGCACTAGAACAGGGGGTGGCCAGCTGCAGTCCTCGGGGGCCATTTTTGTACGTGTGCAGAAAGGCTCAGGCGTGCAATTTCCGCAGTATAGAACATGTGTGGGTCTTGTGTGTATCTTTGTACGTGTGTCGGTGTACATGCACAAATCTGTCTATTTCAAGGGTGGCCAACTCCAGTCCTCAAGGGCCGCCAACAAGTCAGGTGTTCAGGATATCCCCGCTTCAGCTGAGCCACCTGTGCCGAAGCAGGGATATCCTTGAGGACAGGAGTTGGCCACCCCTGCGCTAGAATGCATAAATATTTAAACTGATACAAATAAAATTAACTTGGGTTTCATAAAACCTTTCACTCAAACAAGATCCCAAGTTGCCTCTCGGGGACGTTTGCTGTGCAGCTAACTCCGGGGTACAAGCGTCTCCCGTGTCCCTGAGGGGGGGGGAACGAGTGGAAGCTTCTTACCTCTTCTAATCGATTTCTGTTTGTTTGCAGGTTGTATTTGAGGAAGGGCCGCGGTGAAACGCGTATCTGCAAGATCTACGACTCGCCGTGCCTCCCTGAGGCGGAAGCCATGTTTGCCATTAACCCTGACGGAGTGGGAGACGCCAAGGACTGAGCTGGGCACATTACACGCTGTGATAGCAGACTCTTTAACACGTAGACTGGTGAACTGTTCCACTTCGTCGTGGCTGACAGGTGACACGGCGCGGGATTCCAAAAAGGCCGCCTGCCACCTCTTCTACAACGGCGTCTCCGGTCGCAGCCAACGTTACAGGAGATCTTGGCCCCTTTTACAGAACTTGCCGTTGACCGCGTAACAGCCACCATCCAAAGAACCGACGTCAAACGTAAACACAGGACAACCCTGGGAAGCCGCAGGCCGTCCACAGACTATACAAGTATTCATCTCCACTGCAAAGGAAGAGCGCGCCGTTCATTCTGCTTTCATGCGCAAGGATTTTTCTTTTTTTTTCCTTCTCAGATATACAATGATTTTGTCCCACTGCTGAATAATCCGTCATTGCCACATCTATGTCCCAGTGACGCGGCACTTTATATACAACATGATTTGGACGGGCTTATTCGCCCCTTTTCACTGCCAGGATGTGATGATGGTTAAATCCTAGCCCGGCACCTGTATATATTACTGGTTACAGCAGGGGCTCTCCGCTCCAGTCCTCAAGACCCCAATCGGTCAGGTTTTCAGGATATCCCTGCTTCAGGGCAGGTCTTTGTCTGAGCCACTGATTGAGCTACCTGTGCTGAAGCAGGGATATCCTGAAAACCTGACCTGTTGGGTGGGGGGAGGGGGCTTGAGGCCTGGAGAGGAGAACACTTGGGTTACAGGTTTTAGATCAACCCTAATATATCCCTTGCATATATGGAAACTAGTGAAAATCCTTTGATACAACCACACAAGCCGTGCTTTGGGAACGCAGTTTCAGATCTGTACATTTGTTTGCCGTTTGCGCTAACGATTTTGTGTTTTTAGTTAATTTTGTCATTGGAATAAATGCATAGATGGGAATATGGGTGGAAAATAAACGGCACAGTCACTTAAACAGTTTGCTTGGAACCTTATTGCACTTGAGGGATTTAAAAGGGATATCGGTAATCCATGTCGTGCTTTCCATCACCTACTTATACCCTTCTGATGAATGATGATGCGTTAGGAATTCACTCGGCAAAATAAACCATTTTGCTGTCGGGGCGGAGCAATCTCATTACTTGTCGCTTTGGCAGAGGAAAGGTTAAACCATTTAACTGCTTCTCTGCCAGAGGAGCCGACCGCTTACAGGCTCTGGCAGCACGCAGGACTAATCTAGCACTGAAGGGGTTAAGATGTTTTGGATTTTTTTTTTTTTCCTCCCTATGATCAGGTTGTCTCGTGAGCCCGGAGACAGGTCCACGAACCGGCCTCGCCCAATAATCCTGGGGCGGCCAACTCCCTGTCCTCCAGGGCCACCAACAGATCAGGTTTTCAGGATATCCCTGCTTCAGCACAGGTGGCTCAGTCAAAGACAGCCACTGATTGAACCACCTGTACTGAAGCAGGGCCATCCTCAACCTGGCCTGTTTGTGGCCCTTTAGGACTGGAGCATACTCCACCGACTGATGAAATAATGAAGCAGGAGCAGTTATACAGTTGTAGTAATTAGCGCTCCGTTACAACCCAGTAAATGATCAAAAATTAAAGGTGCAATCCCTGTTAGTTTACACAAGTTTAGAAAACCTTAATGTAAGGTGCAAAGTCTTGTTCTGCCGGAGTAGCGCCATAATAATGTCTTTTGAAACCCTGGTTGTCCATGTGATCGTCAGTAAATCACTTAACTCCCCTGGTTTCAGGCACCAAAATTACATTCTACGCTCTATGGGGCAAAGTTCTATGCACATCGCTGTATAGACTGTCAGCGCTATATAAGAAAAATATATAATGGCCACACCGAAAAGGGAACAGCGGGAGGAGATGCAACCCTTACCACGTCTCTGCTCGCCCTGTTAACAAACTTTGGCTTAGAACCAGGAAATGGCAATTTGTCAATAAAAATAAAATCTATATATTGGTTCATGGGCTTTAAATTGAGGTCGATCAGAAAAGTGATTTATCTCCCGCTCTCCCTGGCCAACACACAGCCTGTAAACCTGTATTCTAGCAGAGAAACTGATCCTCACACTCAGTCCCCAGTAATGTGCACATGCAGAGGGCAGTGACAGGGTTAATCGTCACGCAAGTGGTCTGCTAACATTTACCAAATGCTTGTGGTTTGAAAGAGGCTGTGAAGGACTAGCGGCTGTTTCTATGTCCCCACTCAGATAGGGGAGCAAATCAGATCTGGGAGCAATGTGCGACTGTGCCGTACATTAACTATGGGGTACCCAACATGAGTCCTCAAGCCCCCCCTCCCTACCCATCCCCCCCAACAGGTCAGGTTTTCAGGATATCCCAGCTGCAGCACACATGTGGCTCAGTCAAAGACTGAGCCTCTGAACCACCTGTGCTGAAGCAGGAACTGAATGAGCCACCGGTGCGGAAGCAGGGATATCCTGAATATCTGACCTGTGTTGGTGGGGGGTTGGGGGGGTTTGGCGGACTGGAGTTGAGCCCCCCAGCATTAGCAGCAGATAATTCGGGAAAGCAACACGCCAAAACCCAAAACAAACTGAGACGTGGTTTAAATGATTGATTTGTTCGATTCACTGCAGATTGCTACTGCAACTTCTGAGCATCATTCACCCACGGTGGGGTCCATTGGGTGTCTTTCATTAAACTCTGATAGTGCCGATCAGGGTATAAAGAGAAATATTTGTAAAGATGTATTTTAAATGTTTAAAGGGACAGTGCCTCCTAGGGCCAAAGTGAAGTAAAAAGTACAAGGCTAGCCCAACACATCTTGTAATGTGCCCTGCAGAATGAACTCTTTTTTTTTGGCTGTATTTTGTCCTGTAAGATGTAATACTTAATTCATGATAATAGCACAAGAAGTGCCTACTTTTTCTATGCATCTGTATCAAATGGTTATTCCCTCCTGTGAACTTTAGGGGTAAAAATGATACATTTGTATGATTTTCAATAGAAATTGTTTGATTCTATCTCCGATTTATCAGCCTTTTTAGGCTGGTTATATCTTAAGTAGAAATAAACACATCTTCGAAACAACAATCTCTTAAAATACATACAGTAAATGGGGGGGAAAAACCTTTTTATAGTTTGTGTACAAGTGTAAAACCGATTTTATTACGGCAGGACACGTGAATCATTTTGATCTTGCTTTCTAACCGAATACAATTCCATATAATTACACATCATTCATCTATTTTGTTTTAAGGCTGGAGATAATTGTTGTCTAATGTCCAATTCAAACTTCTCTTAAAGCTGCAGTTCAAGCTGCCGTTTAAAAAAAAAATCCAATATGTGCAACAATACAATCTGCACTCCGACAAGTGATTAGCTAAGTTGCCGATGGATCAGCGAAGATTCAGCTTGGGGGTGCATTAAATGGCTGTCAGTGCAGCAGAAGAGGACCCAAGCTGCAAAGTTCTGTGGGGAAGATCATGTGACCAGGCAGTCCCTAGATACAATTGGTGCACTGCTAGAGAGAGGGCAGGGCTCAAAAAGGGGTGTGCCAGAGCCTGTTTCAGAAGAGGAAGTGGATGTGACTATGTAAATGGTTGCTGTAGGAACAAAAAATGCTTGTTACAGTATAATACATTAAAAATGCCTTTAAAATTGTTTTTTTTTTTTTAATGCTTCAAGTATTTTCTCATAGTACAGAACTGATTTATTTATTTTTTAAAAACATCTAGGATATTACTTGGTCTGCAGCTTTAATTACTCTATGATGGCTTGACAATTTTTTTTTTGTGTCAAAAAATAATTGACACTTTAAATATAACTGCATTGCATAAACCTGTCGCCGTATTTTGATTCTTTCTGCCAATTTTTCACCTATAATCGGCCGTGTGTGCTTGCAAAACATTTACATAACCCAGGGGGTTCTCAACTCCAGTCCCGTCCCCCAACAGGTCAGGTTTTCAGGATATCCCTTCTTCAGCACAGGTGGCTCAATCAGAGGCTCAGACGAAGACTGAGCCTCTAAGCCAGCGGTGCGCAAACTGTGGGGCGCGACCCCCCTGGGGGTCGCGACACTGCCGACGGGGGGCGCGCGCTTCCCGAAGGCACTTAAATTAAGTGCCGGGGGAGCTGCAGGGCCTCTGTAAACCTAACTTACCGTGGCTCCGGCGGCTTCCTCCCTGCGGCGCCATGGCAACGCGGCATCAAAATGACGCTGCGAGGTCATGTGACGTCACGTTGCTATGGCAACGTGACGTCATTACGCCGGAGCGCGGGTAAGTTGGGGTTGGGGGGAGTGAGGGGACAGCCGTCAGGGGGGCGCAGGGAAAAAAGTTTGCGCCCCCCTGCTCTAAGCCACCTGTGCTGAAGCAGGGATATCCTGAAAACCTGTTTGGGGGGAGGAAGTCTTGAGTGGAGTTGAGAACCCCCTAACATAACCCCACAGATTCTAGCAGCACGCCGCTGAGGGAATGAATGTGTTCTCACCAACATGTCAATGTGTAAATGGAATAAGAAGGAGATGTGTCTGCAACAAGTTTTCTTTTCACTTTTAGGCCAAGATCCACTAAACGGTGCTAAGCTTTATTCTGGGAGCAAATGTGGGTTAAAGTTTAGCACCATTTTAAAGATCTGGGCCTTAGCCTTATATAAGGAAACACGTTGTTTTTTAACAGTTGCCTCACAGCCACGCAGTTTAATTGTAAAGTAATACTGCCCCTCTGTGGTCATAAACATGCACAGACTATATGGCTACTAGACTTCTCTCACCTAATATTTAAAGCAGCGGTCCCAAGCTGCGTTTAAAAATATATATATATATACCATAATACTGAGTTAAGTTATGGTGAGTAAAAAAAGTGACAAAAACCCTCCACAGGAAAGCAAATATGCAAATACGAGTTGTATTTGTATATATATATATATATATATATATATATATATATATATATATATATATTTATATATATATATATATATATATATATATATATATATATATATATTTATTCCCTCTTTAATTTGTGCATCTATACTATCCACACAATCATAAGTATGCCGATCAATCCATTCTCCTCAGATCGATCGGCAAAGATTCGGCTCGGGGGTTCACTAAATGGCTGTCAGTGCAGCAGAAAAGGACCAAAGATGCAAAGTTCTGTGGGGAAGATCATGTGATCGGGCAGTCACTAGATACAATTGGTGCCCTGCTAGAGAGAGGGCAGGGCTCAAAAAGGGGTGTGCCAGAGCCTGTTTCAGAAGAGGAAGGGGATGTGACTTTGTAAATGGTTGCTATATATCATGGTTGCTATATAGCATGGTTGCTATAGAAACAAAAAATGCTTGTTACATTATAATACATTAAAAATGTAATTCAGACTTGTTTAAAACAAATGTTACACTTATTTTCTCAGTAAGGAACTGATTTATTTTAAAAGAATAGAATTTTGCTTGGTCTTCACCTTTAATAGGTGGGACATATTGATTTATAATATCAAATTTGTACTCATAATATTAGAGATGATTTCATGTAGTGGAACAAGTGGGGAACAGTCCCTTTATTTTAGTTTGAGTCCATTGAACTTCATTAAATTATTTTATTTGCCCACTTGCAATTCTGGTTTCTCCATAATATGTGTCTGGCACTAAGGGGACTATGCAGAGAGCAGCGGTAAGGTGAATAGCAGCATTTTTTGGAGAAAAATGCCTGTAGAAAGGCAGGTACTGGCGAGTTATAAAAAAAGCGCCATTTTTTTTTTTTATTTGCAAATCTCGCCGCGCGGCTGGAGAGAACCTAAATCTCTCCAGTGTTGAAAACAGCCGTATTCAGAGAGGCGCGATCGCCATCTAGCGGCTGTTCGCGCCAAAAAATGGCGCGATTTTCAACATTTTGCTTCTCCAAAAAAATTTGGCAAGAAGCTGGAGCTCGACGGCCGGTGGGGGAGAAAAAAAAAAAACGCGATTTTTTTTCCACAAGTTTCAACAGCGCTCATATCGCCGGTTGAAACTCTCCATATGCAGACAGGATTCTAAATGCAGTTTTCGGACCTTTCTGCATATGGAGAAAAAAACTCTCCATTACAGTTACCTTTTATTCCCCTCTCCAATTTTAAAAAGCGCTGCTCTCTGCATGAGTCCCTAAATCTGTTCACAACACCTTGAGATCCTCTCTCCTTCATCCCCAGCCTCCTCTACCTTGTTGCCTACATGCATATAATTGGGGGGCCTCCTCTGCCTACTCTCCCTCGTGGAGAGATTCCCTGGCATAGCTTTATCCGTGACTTAATGTTTCCAAATATAACTGGGGGTGGGTGGGGTGATACATATATGTGCATTTTCTGGCCAAATACTTTGCAAGGTAAGTTGCACTGTACACAGCTCCAAGATCTCGATGTATGTTAAGCATTTGGGTAAAGCTATTGTGACCTTGTTTTGGAAGTTGTACACCGTATTTATTCTATTATAAATAAGCATAATTATTTTTCTATTTTATTTTTCTAACGTAATATTTCATCAATAGCTCATTGAGGCTTTTACACTCTTTATCCAGTAGTCATAAGACTGTTTGCCAGTCGCCAAAGCCTCGGGTAAATAGTTCTTTCTGCTCTGTTTTCTGTTTGCAACGTAATTATGCTGTCCGTCGCAGTCAAACAGATGAACATAAATAGCTGATATACTTTAATTCAGTTTTCCCGGAGAAAAGCAAAATATTCATTTGTCACTAGATACAAAGAACAGGGCGAGTTCCGTTGAGGGGATGGAATTGTTGAAAGGAAACCGATTACACTGGAAAGCCGTTTAAAAAAAACAAAAACCCTGATTTTTGACCCGCTACGAGGAACTCACACGCGTTATTATAAGGCGCGGCCCCGCTAGTGCTGAGCGGGCGTCGCTTGCCGCGTTAACTTACATATATATATATATAAATATGTGCATTTCCGCGCGGGCACACTTGCTCACCCGCGTTCGGCGCTTACCAAAACAAAAAACATCTGACTTCCCCGCGTGCTCAGCTGGCCCGCAATGCCTTCCCCCCCGCGCGCGCTTGCGTAAATCAGAGGACACCCGGGGCTCATTCTTGGAGCGCTCTCCAAGCACGAGCGCGCTCAGCGCCGGCGGAGGCTCAGCCCAAAGCGGATATCTAGAGACGCTGATCCAGCTCCTGACCCCAGCATTATTAGCCGATCTTCCTAGACGTGCTGTGGCCACGCGGGAGGGAAGGGGTTAAGAACGACTGTCGGGAGGTGGGATTTGTCTGTTGGAAAGAAGGAAAAGCAAGAAAAACATAATCGGGATCAGGATTCTCACGCACTGGCGCGAAACTCCGTGCTGTCTGTGGGGGGTCTGTCTCTCCCCTCCTCCTCCTCCTCCTTCTGTCAATATGGATCTACTGTGACATTGAATTAACCTTCGTCCCCCTGTCTTCCAAAACACACCCTGCCCTCCCCAGGGGGCAGAGCAGCGGAAGCGTAGTGGGGTCTCCTTTCAGAGTAAGCTGTATGCACCCCTAATTACCTGAAAGACAGATGTCACTTTAATAATACATGATTCATAATTTAAAGCTGCAGACCTGGCAATATCCTACACGTGTGTTTTTTTTACATAAATCAGTTCTGTACTAGGAGAAAATACTTGTAGCATTTTTTTTTAAAACAACTCTGAGTGACGTTTTTAATGTATTATAATGTAACAAGCCTTTTTTGTTTCTATAGCAACCATTTACAAAGTCCCACTGATTACAGAATACTCCTCTGCAGCCATTTAGTGAACCCCCGAGCTGAATCTTCGCCGATCGATCACAGGAGAACGGATCGATCGGCAACTTCGCTAATTACTTATCATTGTGTGGATTGTATTAAAGGGAAAAAAACATCAGCTTTCACTGCCACTTTAATATTAATATAATCATTAATCTTCGACGGTATTTATATTGCACCAGCATATCTCATAATAGGTAAAGATTTCTCCAAGGAGCTTACAATCTAATTAAAATGGGAGAGTGAGGTCAAGGGATGCTGGGTTTGGGGAGGCATATTAGAAAGTGTGACTGGTGGGGGTGGGAAAGGAGACGTTTTGGGGGAGGGATGAGTTATAGGAATAGCAGGCGTTTGCTTCTGAATCCAATTAGGGGGGAAAGTATTGAGCCCCAGAAAAGTTTGTATTAATGCGCAAAAACAAAATCCAACGTAAACCAGCTCGTTAAATACGTCTCTCTTACATTTGATGCAGGTTGTTACCCGGGAAGGTTCAAGCTAAAGGATGGTGGGGATCAGAGAAGTCTTTCCTTGGCAGGAACCTCGCTGGGTTCAACAGGTCTGGTTTTCAGGATATCCCTGCTTCAGCACAGGTGGCTCAATCAGTACCTGCTTCTGCACAGGTGGCTCAATCAGTACCTGCTTCTGCACAGGTGGCTCAATCAGTACCTGCTTCTGCACAGGTGGCTCAATCAGTACCTGCTTCTGCACAGGTGGCTCAATAGATTGAAAATATTTAGAAAAACAGCAACATTTGGAGCCCTTATAAAACAAAAAAAATCCCTGTAACGTTTGTGAATTTATGAACATGTGTGCGGCCGGTTTCCCCGCAGATCGCTGGGCTCAGTTACCGAACTCTGCGCAGCATAAACTCCACCGCGACTTCTCTGCGCTGGAAGCAGCATCGGCGCTGGGTTTGCCGGATGCCGCTGGCTGTGCCCTGCTCAGTATCACGGGGACATTGTCCCCTCACTCAGACTGGCTCAGCTTTCAGCAACTGCAGGAAACCAGGGCAGAGATTAACATGCAGCAGAGGGGAGGCCAACCCCAGCCCTCAAGGGTCAGGTTTTCAGGATATCCCTGCTTCAGCACAGGTGGCACAATCAGTGGCTCAGTCAATCACTCAATAGTCATGGGGAGGCCAACTCTAGTCCTGAAGGGCCACCAACCGGTCAGATTAAGGATACCCCTGCTTCAGCACTGGTGGCTCAATCAATCCCT
Organism: Ascaphus truei; assembly: GCF_040206685.1. Lineage (NCBI taxonomy): Eukaryota > Metazoa > Chordata > Amphibia > Anura > Ascaphidae > Ascaphus > Ascaphus truei. The sequence goes on from NC_134491.1 coordinate 13,762,045, forward strand.
GCTTCAGCACAGGCAGCTCAATATATCCCTGCTTCAGCACAGGTAGCTGAATCAGTGGCTCAATCCAAGACTGAGCCACTGATTGAGCCACCTCTGCTGAAGCTGGGATATCCTTAAAACCTGACCTGTTGGGGGGTGGGAGGGGTTGAGCACGCCTGCTTTACCCCACAGAAGAGCTCAGCAGGATCCGCTCTCATTAGCTTCAGCTGCCTGAATGAAGATGAATGGGACATTTGGTTCCGATATCCAATGTCTGTTTCCAATTCAACTTTTTGTTTTGTTTGCCAGCTGCAAAAATAACTTCCCCTTCTGTGCCGGAGCTTCCAGAATACTCTGCTCTGAGTATTAATATAGAGGTATATTACTATATAATAATATTTTATTATATATTACTATATTATAATATAAATATATATATATATATATAGCAATAGCAAACCAACACCCTTCTAAGTGTATATAGGATTAGTGCCTCTCTATAAGTATTAGTAAGAGAAAGATATATTATAAAGATGAAAATATATACAACTAATAATAGTGATCAGGTGGGTAATAAGAGTTAGTATACTTGGAGAGGTTGGTTAGTACGTATGTTATTCCTGCTTGTGTTTGGGGGTGCAGAGCTGCTCGGTGAATGAGGTCCTCTTAGCACACAACATTTTGTATGTATCTGTAAGGACAAACGCGAAACAGAACGCCCCAAAATAGTGTAATAAAGTTTAATGAAAAGAGTAAGATTAAAACAAATACGCACTTCCAAACGCGCTTCTTTCCGTCTGCATACAAGTGTGCTCAAGTCCTCCGCCTCCTGGCCCGCCGCTTCCACATCTCCGCCCAAGGTTGTACTCCGGTGTCGCGGCGTTGTGGTTCTGCAACGTCACCGCGGAGGTTTGGGATCGAGGCTTTGCTTCCAATATGGCCACCCGACGCGTTTCACCCATCTTGTCCATGGTAACCCATGTGATCACCTGCAACAGTATTCTGAAGAAATAAAACCGAACATTTAAATGTTAATGTGTGTATAAATATACCAAAAGAAGTCACAACATCATCTGTAAGGTTAAAACTGTCTTCTGGAATTGATAAGGTTAAAAAGAATACGCTGGCCTTGCTATTTTCACGGGAGGCTATCGTAAATAGCTACAGACCAACTGTTCAATGCCTGTCAAAATATTGTTAAAACAGAGGATAGGGCTGCCTTATAAGTCACCATTGTATATGTCTCTTGCTCAGCAGTTAAATGTTTTAAGCTCTACAGAAAAGGCATTATGTGAAGGATACATGTAAATTTAGATGTGTACCCATATTTGTAACAGATGACAACTGTATTTTTGTCCCTGCCTTGTGTATATAAGTCTGCTTGTGAACCATTAAAATTTAGTTGTGACAATTCAACAACCAGCCTCCTTGAATTTTCACAGCTCCGAGCTCGTATATGTCATACTATTTGAAAGCATCCCATATCTGTTGCGTTTCAGTAGCTCCCGGGAGAAAAGGTTTTGCTTGCCCTAGAAGGACCTGATCTATAGAGATCTAACAGTTTTGGTGACAGAAGTGGAATTTCGCACAGGAAAAAGGGTGAGTAAAGATTCTTTTTATTTGTTTCTCACCTTTTCCTCTGCGAAACTAAACAACCTAAATTTATAAGGGCAAAAGAACATAAGGTGAGCGTCCTTATTGTTTAATCGTGGGTAAGTCCCTTTAATCAAGGGTAAGTCCCCGATTTATGTAACAAAGGGTGAGAGTCCCTTTGGTTTTATCGAGGGTAAGTCTGTGATCAATGTAACAAAGGGTGAGTCCCTATTGTTTAATCAAGTGTACAGTAAGTCCCTGATAAGTAAAACGGACAGTATATGATTTCAAATAGCATGGCAATTTAAGTTAAGTTAAGATTGTTTAAAGTTAAGTTAACATAAGGATTGTTTAATGTTAAGTTAAGGTATTGTTTAAAGTTAAGTTAATAATTGTTTATTAATACGTGCGCATAAAGTGTTAAGATTTCTTTCCTGTATAAACTCATTATGGGCACTAACATTTTGTCATCTAATGAACTTACACTAACCTGTCAGCCCTCTCCCTCACTGTCCGTGGCAAAATCAGCTGTCTCTCTATCTCGCCTGTATGTATTGTAATAAGCAGCTGCAAGTAGCCCCCACCTTTTTTCCTGCAGCTATTTTTACACAGGCATAGGAATGTACTAAAAAAATCGTGAATCGCAGCATGCCTCTTAGGAAAAACGAACATGCAAACTCAAATTATTTGTGCAACATTAACTGAGTATGAGTATATATTAAGTTTAAATTAATAATATTTTCCTGTCTGAATTGAAAAGTGGAAAACAAGAGTATAACAGGTATAGGTTTCTTTTTCCCTCAGAATGTTTTATTTTTAAGTATGGATATGGTAAAAAAAAAAAAGGTTGATTGATTGAGTAATCCCTGTATGTGTGCTTGTAAGAATCTGGGTGAATTCTATCTATGTCAAAGTGTTATTTGCATTGAATAATAAGAATACCGGTATATTGTATGTATACAAAATGACTATTCAGGACTTGCAAATGATTCTAAAATAAGAATATAATTAATTGCTCATGTTGAAATTTAATTTCTAAAAGGTGTACACCACCACAATAATATAAACTAATTTACACTGGGCAGAGGAAAGTTTTGGGTATCTGTGGAGAAAAAAGAATAAAGAAAGGATGAATTATTTTTGTAAACAGTCCAGTCACTGGAATAATAAGGATATTTATCGTACTGGCCAGGCGATTTATTTCCTTAACCAGAATTATAATTCTTTTCCTCTAAATCTCCACAGATAAAATCAGGTGAATATCTTATATAGAATAACAGGGGAAATATATTCTAGACACAAAGCTAACTAGAAGCTCAGCATTTTAAAAATTAGTTAAAAAAAAATAAAAAGAAAAGAAGTTAATTATGATATGAAAAAAAAAAAAAAAAAAGGATATCTTTATTAATTTATTCTGCAGAATCAAACTATTTTGTTTTCCTATTTATTAAAATAGGTAAGAAAATATGTGTCTGTTATTTTTTTGTAAAAACTGGTTGAATGTGTGAAAGAAGCGTAAAATTCTGTTTGTTTTGTATCTGCGCTCTGTGCTCTTTTTGTGTATAACCAGTAACTAAACTATCTAAAAGTATATGTTAAAGCCTACAATTTTCTGTTTAACAAAGATCCAGTTTTAATTTTTGAATACCAGAAACATTGTCGGGCTGTGTGAAGAGCTGCATATTACAAGCTGTCCCAAATTGTATTGCAGTAACCAGTAATTAACCATTTTTTCTGTTACAAGGTTTTGGCAGGAAGCCCAGAGAGTTATTTGAGCTTGTTATATGGCTTGAAATGGAAAAAGGTGTAAATTGATTAATATAGAGTTCAAATAAACAGAGGACAGTAACCCAAAATGAGCACTCTAAACACCTGGTGGGTGGGTAACGAAGTGGTTAAAACTTAAATCTTTAATATCCGTGTAAAATGGGGATTAAAATGGGGATTAAAACAAATATTAAACGCTCAGACCCTATAGTATGAACACAATGTAATGTTCTGGATCACTGATGAACTGCATAGAATCACTAAACTAGTGTCTTGCAGTGGGAACAGGTGGATAAAGTAACCACTAGTCCAATGTAATCAGCACAGAAACTCTAGTGCTGAGCCATGTATAAGTGTGCAGATCCCGAAATAGCAGTAAAGCAACGTACAAGGAAAACGGCCCCTGACCAGGTCTGCCAGTATACTTATAATAATAATAATAGCATTTTCTTCTATAGTGCTGCTGGTTGTGCGCGGCGCTTTGCAGAGACATTTTTGCAGGCACGGGTCCCTGCCCTGTGGAGCTTACAGTCTACGTTTTTGGTGCCTGAGGCACAGGGAGATAAAGTGACTTGCCCGGAGTCTCGGGGAGCCGACACTGGGAGTTGAACCAGGCTCCCCTGCTTCAAGCTCTCAGTGCCAGTCAGTGTCGTTACTCACTGAGCCACTCTGTCTCATATACTAGAGGGTTCTCTATGGAATTATTTTTCTGCAAAGTTGATCAAATATTTAATATTTTATCATTTTTAACCATCTTTTTCTCTCAAATGTGTCAACACCTTTAAATCTGTGTCTATAAGTTTTTATGCTACAGGTTGTTCTTTCAGCAAATTAGATGCTATTTTGTGTTCTAAAAGTTTCTGTCAGAAGACTATAGCAGATTATATTTATATTCATTAGGGTTCTTTTGAGATTTTTTAATGAAAATTTTATACCCAAAAGGTTTTAGGTTAGTCTTGCTATACATCAAGCAATTCCATTAAGGTTATGCTTTAAATGCTGTTATCCTTTATGTGATATTGTTCACATGTAATACAAGTGAACAAAAGGAGGGTGTTATTGCTGTTATTATTGCTGGCTGCCCCTGAAACCATATGGCAAGGGCTGAGAGTGTCAGCTTTTGGCTCTTGGGTATAATTGTAACGGATTTTCTGGCCTGACCCACCCAATCTCATATTGGCCCCTGTGGTCTAAGCAGCCCCCATTAGTGTAGTGTCTGGGGGTGCACCTGTTGGCAACAGGACTCCTGAGTCTCCCGCATGATGGTGTGTGGGGATTGCCAACCCAGACAGGCAGCTGAGGTACTGTACTTGAGTTGTACCTATATCCAGTGCAGCACTTCCATCTCATCAGGATCCCAGCGTCCGCTTGTGGATGGTCCTGGTGAGGAACTCCTCTGTGGTGCACCCCTCGGTGCAATCACTCCCATCCTTACATAGGGCACCTCACCAGGGTGTGAGGGCAAACCTCCATAATTACTGCTGGCATGCCCATAACTTACCAGGCCTTACTGTCAGCAGGAGAGATGACTGTAGCCATTTTACAGCATGGTTACATAATATTGTACCTTACTAGGTTGCCTGTAATTTTTCCTTTTTATACCCCATATGGGTATAAACTAGAAACTGTGTATGTAGGGTTAATTGTGTAAGCCCAGTGGGCTAGTTAATGCATTCTCTGTGTATTCCCTTTGCCTCATGGGCCTGCAGCTGTCTGTGCAAACTTATAAGTGGATTGCCTTGTATGGGTGGCCCCTTATGAGAAATAGCTGCACAGAATATGCTTATGAGAACAGAGTCTCCTGGCACATGAGGGGAAAGGGAGGTGATATTTTGGCGTGTCTTGTCTGCCAAGCAAAGTATTCTCAGCTGGTATCTTAGAGAAGAGAAGGTTTTAGAACCCCACATGATAGGTGCAAATAGTGGAGTGCAAGCTCTTGTGTCTACATGTTTGTTTTATGAGTTCTAAACCTGCAATGCATTGTGTTTGTCCTGTGATTTAAACCCAGGTTGATGAATGACATGTGAAGAAGCATTCCAATGCCCCAGCTCAGATATGGAGTGCCTGAAAAGTGAACTGACCCTGTTATTTTCTATATCATATTCCCTTAGCGGAACTGTGAAATTTCTTGTGTGTCAGTTTTAGGAGGATATTTGGGTGGAAATATAATTATTTTGGTTGCAGGAGTTGTGGGGCCAAAGTGCTGGTAGTCACTTAATTTTCCCCAGCAAGCAGGCATGATTTGACGGAACGCAGTGTGAATTACACCAGGGCCTCCCTGTGCCCCCAGACTCCTGGATTTCGAGTCCAAATCTCCCCAAGTTATTTTCCTAATAAGTATAAGGTTCCCCAAAGTATATTCTCTGTTTCTTGTGTTTGTGTTTTCAAGGTCTTATCCGAATGAACCACCGTTTATTTTTCTGCCTGTTTAGCCTTGTGATTGATCCCTTAAATATAAAGGTGTATTTGGCCTAGCCTAATGTGAAAATCAGATATAATTTTCTCTCATGGGAAGACCAATGGTCACCCTAGGTACCTTGTAGATTTAATGTTGTATGATTATGTTCTAAAACAGACGATATTAATCAGCATCTATTGTGTGAAACTAATGCAATTGTCTGAGTGTCTCATGTCCAGGTGCAGTCCTTCCAATTAGATCAAGATAAAGGTGACGCAAAAGCGCTTTTCATCTAAAGTGGAGAGGCCCATTCCAGATTCTACCCAGTCAGAGTATTTTTCCTGGATCCATGTTACACAAGTGCACCCACAGTCGCTTCAAAATTAAACCTCAACAAAGGAGGGATGGCCTAAAGACACAGCCGTTCTCAGTTGGTGTTTTGGTTCATAAGAAAACCCGGCACTAACCAAAAAAAGGAGAAAAGTTCATAGGAAGAAAAATCGGACCTCAACATATGAACTTTGAACTTTTTAATAACCTTTCTTTTTACAGGTTTTATTATTTTAATTACAATGTTTATTCTATTAGGTTTATATACTGTAAGTGGTGTCCACATGAAGACGATAAGGTAGTAACAAGAATATTTTGTTATATAATGGAATCCTGGTAAACAAAGCCCACATCTTAGTGCAATATATCCCAATGTACTATACATACCGAATAAATTGCACCCCAGGAACACGAGAGTTATATTTAACCCCTTGGAAAAAGACAAGATGCTATAAGATATTTGTAGAACTATATATATATAAGAAATTGGTTATGAAGGGAGTAGAAATACAAGTTTACCCTAGGGAAATTATTGACTCTGTGATAGAAGGATAGATAAATTATTATCCTGCAACTAGACCAGGTTATGTTATTTGGGAAAGTGGTTCCAGTGTTTGAAGGTAGAGATGAGGGTTGGGATTTGTTGGGACTTGGTGGTTAGATTATTTTGCTGGGAGCGAAGCTAGTGGATGTTTTTGTATGTGTGTCTGTCCTACTCATTACTCTCTGTGTTATGAACAGCAAAACTTTGGTCCTGAAGTGCGTTGCAACCCCCCCACCGATGCTATGTCTCTTTTTGGTGATGAAGATGTCAGCAGTCCCCCAGAAGAAGAGAAAGAAAAAGAAATCAACCGGGCCAATACAATGGCCAGAAAGGAATCAAGTTATGTACTATGGGACTATTTTTTTGGTCCGGCAGGACTATGATATGGTTAACTGTTCTTTAAAAAGACTGTCTCTAAAGGAAGAGGGGGCTGAGAAGATTGGAAAAGAGGAAGGTGGGGAGGTCACCCAAGGGCGTGTGTCAACCACAAGGAAAGGATCACAAGTCAACCATTTTGCCTATGGCAGCCATTTTGTCTGTTCCGATATTCTGAGTAAATGTAGTATGTAAGATGTATGTGTTGGGCAGTCGCTCCTAGGAAATATTAACCCACACCAACCCCCACTTATGCTCAGAAATAGAATTTAAATAATGTTCATCATACCTAAGCAAAGAATACGAAATTGAAAGGCATTAATTATTAAAAATAGCTCAGTTAAGAGAGTAGTGGGAAGTCTAATACCCTGTTAGGAATGTATGATTTATATGCGAAAGGGGATTTTTCAGTAGTCAATATAAATGTTGTTTTTCACGATACTAAAAGACGCTATTTTTAAGGTTCAGCAATAGATAAGGACAGTAGTTTTGCAAAATTGTATGGCATTGGGTTATCTGATGGCAGCACAAGGAGGGGTTTGTAAATTAGTGGGTAAAGAATGCCGTTCTTATATTGACACCCAATCAAAAAGTTTACACCATGATATGGATACTCTAGCAGAAATTTAATCTAGAATGCGAGAGGAAACAAAAGAGTTTGATTTTACATTTGGCCTTGAAAATTGGCTCGATGTATTGGGAATTAAATTCTTTTCGGAATTAGGATAATCGCAGGTTTATTACTCTGTGTGTATGAATTAATCTAGATGGGTAAAAGTGTAATCAGCTCTATTTTTTTGCCAAAGAAAGATGTTTCTGCTTCTAGCTCGACCATTATGTATATACCTCCCACAAAGAGAGCGAGAAATACCAATAGTATTGGTACTCGTCAACCACCCATATGTTCATCTCTGACGAGATACCTAAAAGAGATAGGTTTCTGCAGGCACATGGTCTCTTGGAGGTTTCTTCCTTGGAGTTTTTCCTCTCCTGAGTGGTTTGCAGAAGAATAAATGGGATTGGTCAATTGGTTTGTTCTTTCAGAACAAAAGGAGGGCATGTAAGGTTAAAACTGTCTTCTGGAATTGATAAGGTTAAAAAGAATACGCTGGCCTTGCTATTTTCACGGGAGGCTATCGTAAATAGCTACAGACCAACTGTTCAATGCCTGTCAAAATATTGTTAAAACAGAGGATAGGGCTGCCTTATAAGTCACCATTGTATATGTCTCTTGCTCAGCAGTTAAATGTTTTAAGCTCTACAGAAAAGGCATTATGTGAAGGATACATGTAAATTTAGATGTGTACCCATATTTGTAACAGATGACAACTGTATTTTTGTCCCTGCCTTGTGTATATAAGTCTGCTTGTGAACCATTAAAATTTAGTTGTGACAATTCAACAACCAGCCTCCTTGAATTTTCACAGCTCCGAGCTCGTATATGTCATACTATTTGAAAGCATCCCATATCTGTTGCGTTTCAGTAGCTCCCGGGAGAAAAGGTTTTGCTTGCCCTAGAAGGACCTGATCTGTAGAGATCTAACATCATCCGTCACCGCTTCCTATTGACACAGGGATTTAAATAGCAGGAAGTAACATGTGGCACAATTCCCGGTACGTATCTCAGGACCCAGGGGGGCCACCGGGCTGGTATTTACCCAGAGACCCCCTGCTTCCTGTGCATGTAAAAGAAAAGGGGGTGCACCTTTAACAACGGCTGAGCCAGACAGACGGGTCTTTTCTTCACCCTAATGAACTACGTTAATATGTATTGTATGTCTTTATGTATATAGCGCCATTAATGTACACAGCGCTTCCCAGTACTTGGGAAAGAAAGAATCCCGTTGTTGCTGCCCTAGTGTAAACCCCCTAAGCAGTGTAAAAAACTTTTATTTCATTCATTCTAAAAAATATACATGTGGGTTTATATGTTTTACGACGAGAACAATAAAATACATTTAAAATAAATTAAAAATGGAGAGAGGCGTGCGTTTTATTTGGGAACTCCAAAAGTTCAAATAATCTTCTATATCCCTTTATTATAATATACTAGCTGAGAGCCCCGGCGTTGCCCGGGATGTTTGTGGTGTGGGTGTGGCATTTGGGTGGGGAGTGGTCCACGCGGACCATGTGCGGTGGTAGCGCTGCTGTGGCTGTACTGATGGTGATTGTATTGGTGTGCTGATTTGGGAGGGTTTGGTGCTGATGTGGGGGTGCGGATGTGGGTGTGCCGATGGGGGAGGTGCAAAGGTGGCGATGTGTGGGTGCTGATGGTGTTGATGGGGGCTGGGAATGGTGGGGAGCCGAGAATGCCAGTGTGCTGGGGGGGGCATGGGATACCGGTGTGCTGATGTGGTGGTGCTGGGGTGTGTGTGTGTATACATGTTTGTGTGTATACATTGTATGTGTGTGTGTATACATGTGTGTGTGTGTATGTGTACGTGTGTGTGTATGTGTATACACGTGTGTGTGTATACACGTATGTGTGTGTATACACATGTGTGTATACACGTGTGTGTATACACGTGTGTGTATACACGTGTGTGTGTATACACGTGTGTGTGTATACACATGTGTGTGTGTATACACGTGTGTGTATACACATGTGTGTGTATACATTGTGTGTGTGTATACGTGTGTGTGTATACACATTTGTGTATACATGTTTGTGTGTGTGTATACATGTTTGTGTGTATACATTGTATGTGTGTGTGTGTGTATAAGTGTGTGTGTGTGTGTGTGTGTGTGTGTACATTTGTGTGTGCGTACACATGTTTGTGTGTGTATACACATGTGTGTGTGTGTGTGTGTGTGTATACATGTGTGTGTGTGTATACATGTGTGTGTGTATACACATGTGTGTGTGTGTATACATGTGTGTGTGTACACATGTGTGTGTGTACACATGTGTGTGTGTGTACACATGTGTGTGTGTACACATGTGTGTGTGTGTATACACGTGTGTGTGTGTATACATGTGTGTGTGTGTATACATGTGTGTGTATACATGTGTGTGTGTGTGTGTGTATACATTATGTGTATGTATACCTGTGTGTATACGTGTGTGAGTGTATACGTGTGTGTGTGTGTGTGTATGTCTCCATGTGTGTGTGTGTATGTCTCCATGTGTGTGTGTGTATGTCTCCATGTGTGTGTGTGTATGTCTCCATGTGTGTGTGTACGTGTACATGTGTGTGAGTATATGTGTACATGTGTGTGTGTGTACGTGTCTACGTGTACATGTGTGTGTGTGTGTGTGTACGTGTACATGTGTGTGTGTGTGTGTGTGTGTGTACGTGTCTACGTGTACGTGTGTGTGTGTCTACGTGCGTGTGTGTACGTGTGTACGTGTGTGTGTACGTGTGTGTCTATGTGTGTGTGTGTCTACGTGTGTGTGTGTTTGTGTATACGTGTGTGTGTTTGTGTCTACGTGTGTGTGTTTGTGTATACGTGTGTGTGTGTATACGTGTGTGTGTGTCTACGTCTGTGTGTGTGTGTGTGTCTACGTGTGTGTGTGTGTGTGTCTACGTGTGTGTGTGTGTCCCTGTGTGTGTTTGTGTCCCTGTGTGTCCTTTGGCCCGTGACTCCGCCTCAGGGAAGGGGGGGGGGGTGGGGGGGAGGTGGTGGGAAGGAGGGGGGGGAAGGGGAGGGGGGGGAAGGGGAGGTGGGGGGGAGGTGGTGGGAAGGGGGGGGGGTGGGGGGGGAGGTGGTGGGAAGGGGGGGGGGGTGGGGGGGGAGGTGGTGGGAAGGGGGGGGAGGTGGTGGGGAGTTGGGAAGGGGGGTGGGGGAGGTGGGAAGGGGGGTGGGGGAGGTGGGAAGGGGGGTGGAGGTGGTGAGGAGGTGGTGGGAGGTTGTAAGGGGGGAGTGAAGGGAAGGTGAAGGGGGGGTGAAGGGGAGGTGAAGGTGGGGGTGGAGGGGAGGTGGAGGGGAGGTGAAGGGGGGGGGGTGGAGGGGAGGGGGTGGAGGGGAGGTGAAGGGGGGTGGAGGGGAGGTGAAGGGGGGGGTGAAGGGGGGGTGGAGGGAGGTGGAAGGGAAGGGAAGTGGAGTGAGGGGAGGTGAGGGGTGGGTGAGGGGAGGTGAGGGGTGGGTGAGGGGAGGTGAGGTGAAGGGGGGTGAGGGGAGGTGAAGGGGGGTGAGGGGAGGTGAAGGGCGCTCCCTCAGCCGTCCGGCCGCTCACTCACCCGTCCGGCAGCTCCCTCACCCGTCCGGCCGCTCCCTCAGCCGTCCGGCCGCTCCCACGTGGTCTGAGGCGGGAGGCAGCTTGTTGTGGCCGCTCCCCCCGCTGTGTCCCGGGCGCTCGCTCCCCCGCTGACTGTAGCGGCGCCAGGGGGTGGAGGGGGGGTGAAGGGGAGGTGAAGGCCGCTCACTCACCCGTCCGGAAGGTCCCACGTGGTCTGAGGCAGGAGGCAGCTTGTTGTGGCCGCTCTCCCGCTGTGTCCCGGGCGGTCGCTCCCCCGCTGACTGTAGCGGCGCCAGGGGGTGGAGGGGAGGTGAAGGGGGGTGAAGGGGAGGTGAAGGCCGCTCACTCACCCGTCCGGAAGGTCCCACGTGGTCTGAGGCGGGAGGCAGCTTGTTGTGGCCGCTCCCCCACTGTGTCCCGGGCGCTCGCTCGCTCCGCTGACTGTAGCGGCGCCGGGGGGGGGGGGGTGGAGGGGAGGTGATTTGAAGGGGGGTGAGGGGTGGGTGAAAGCCGCTCACTCACCCGTCCGGCAGCTCCCTCACCCGTCCGGCCGCTCCCACGTGGAACTGAGGCGGGAGGCAGCTTGTTGTGGCCGCTCCCCCGCTGTGTCCCGGGCGCTCGCTCGCTCCGCTGACTGTAACGGCGCCGGGGGGGGGGGGGGGGGGGGTTGAAAGCGCGGGAGACACGG